>NC_141543.1:55387500-55462500 GCF_021556685.1 Rattus norvegicus | reverse complement strand
GGATGCACAGTGGGTAGATCTCTGAGTTCAAGGCTAGCCTAGCCTATATAATTAGTGAGTTCCAGACTACGGAAGACTACCTAGTGAGATGTTATCTATAAACGAGAAGAAGCAGGGCTGACACAGTAGTTCAAGGCACTTGAGTTCTAGTCTCAGCACAAACATCAGGGGTCTCACAACCATCTCCAGCTCCAGGGACAGCTGACACCTGTGGCACTCACATGAACAGAACTTTACCCATGCATATAATTTATAAATATAGATACGATAGATCAATAAACTCATGGGAATTAGCAGAGAGGTACAAAAGCAAAGGACGATCTCTATCTTTGGATGAATGAAGGAAGACAGGATGCTTGGAAACGCATCAGCCAATGTGTGATCAAGAGCAGTTAAGCTCAAAGGTCTAGCCAAGACATGGGTAGGGATAAAAGAGAGAAGATGTGTCCAGGTAACATAACCCGTCTACAGCTACCAACTTCTCAACAGCTTGGTGTGAGAAAGAATATTGCTGGGTTGCTTCTGGCTAAATAGCTCAGTGAAAATATTGAATGAATAAATGAAAACCTCCTTGCAGATAGGGCACAAACTCCTCTCCTTGCACTCACGAGCACTACAGAATGCAGTCTCTAGTCCCCACCCTCCTCTACAGCACTCCTTGTCACTGAGAGTCTCACTTTCTGCTCATGTGAAATTGTAGGGTATAACGATTAATTTTCTGTCAAATGCTAGGGCCAGGGGTAAGAAAGTAGACAGCTGAGTGACAAAGCGACTGTAAGTAGAGCTTAGGAGAGAGAGAGAGGCAGTTTATCAAGCCAACTTCAGAGCTATTATCTCATGTCTTTGAAGAGCAAAGGTCCAGAAGAGAGCGGTCCAGGAGGAGTTGCGGGTGTGTGTTTTGATGTGCTTTTATCCGGGGCAGTCTTAGGGGAGGCAACCTTGTAAGCCTGAGTGGTAGGGAGGAACTGCCAGCAGACTTGGCATATCTAGCTTTCCACTCTCAGTTTCAGAGGCAGTAAGTGTCAAGGGAACAGGGAAGACACAGCTCCCAGCAGGGCAACTGGACATAGTAAAGGAAGGTATTCTAGCCTGTGAGCTAGAAGCAAAGCAGGAGTCCCAGAGCTTAGATGATGTCACATTTATTCCAAGCATCTTCTGACACAGATCATGGAAATTCACTGGGTCTCACTCCTGTCCAGGGCTACACTTCAGTCTCTAGCAGATGGTACCCTGTTACAATCCTGGATCTGTCTGCTTCTCTATTTAGTCTCAGGGCATGGAGGGGGGCATCCTCCTCACATCTCACGATGAGGCTGTCATGGAGTACTCATCTCCAGCCACCCCACCCCCCCAACTCCTACCCTCTACCATTTCCTCTCTGCCCTCTGACACAGCACAGGAGTGGCCACTGTGCTCCAGCCACAGCTTCTTTCTTACTCTGTGCCTATGTGGCTACTGCCCCTTCTATGGCATACTTTTTAGTGCTTTCCTGGTACAGTCTTGCATGCCATTTACAACCAACTGAAAGTTGGTATCTCTCTTGATTCTTCTTCACACACAACTCTATCAAAGTTCTGGCTGAATTTCTGGCATATACAAAGTACTCAGTGAGAGCCTACAGGGATGAGCTGAGTTGAGCTGATGCAAGGCTGAGGCCACCTCTTTGCAGACTCACATTTGATTGGGAATCTCTCTTCTCTATATAACTACTTAGGTGCCCAAGGGCAGTCATGAGGCATCCCTTCAGCCTGTGTTTTTCCGGACCTTTCCTTGCTGACCACTGGCTGTGCAAGTCATAGATCATCAGTCTTCCTCAGTGTTCGGCCTTTCATGCACTTGTATCACTTATCCCACAGCCAGCTTCATGAAGGATGCATACATGAAGTTGGCATGATCTTCATGTGTGAGATGAGTTTATGTTGGGTTAGATGGATGGGTGACATGGCCACGAAGTTGCCAAAGGGGGTGGGTCTTCAGGCCTGACTCACAGGCTCATGGTTCATTTTGCTGTTTTGAGACAGGGTCTCTCCATGTGGTCCAGGCTGTGCTAGACCTTGCCGTTTGCCAGTCTTGGCCTCCTGGGTACAAGGATTACAGGTGTGGGCCACTGTGTTCTTTTATGTTACCTCTAGTTTAAAAGCTTTTAAAAAGCTTCTTTGGGTCAGAAGGGACTCTGTTTCTCTCGCTGTGGCTCTCCAATTTGTCATTGGTGGAGGTCGAGAGAGTTAATAAGCCAGATTGGAACTGACCCCAGTGGAACTGAAGCTGGCTAGAGAATGGGGGGTGCTACAGTATTTGCTGAGGGCTACTGGCTGCCAGGCCTCTAGCACACAGTTCTGCATTCATCCCTGCAGACAGACACTCTAGGTCTCTAAGTGGAAGCTGCTGCTGTGACCATGGCTAGGGTAGACTTGGAGACTTGAAGGGCTATCCTGTTCACAAAAATGAGTGTGGTTCACACCAGGCAACCCCAGTGATCTCCCTAGGTGTGATAATCACTTTGTTTATGCAATGAAATGCTCAGCTTTCAGTCCAACTTGTTAATTATTCTCCTGCCTCAGCCCCTTCATGGTGAAATGCCACTTTTTTTTTCGATATGTCAATCAATAGGTATGGGATTCCTCTTTTTGTCACCTTGTATGTGTTTCTGTGAATATGTGCTTTGGTGTGTGACTTTCTCTTGTGCCTGCCTGTCTGGGAATGCGCTTTGAAAGGTTTGTGCCCTGTTGTTTGTGTCCAGCATGTGGAGTGGGCTTGAGTACTCTTTTTGGTGTGTAGTACAATGTGTTCTCTCTGTGTGTTTTTAAATTGTGGTGTATTTCATATAGGTACTGAGGTCTTACAGGTATCAGAGGTGTTATGTGTGTTACCTTGACTGTATGGAGCAAGTGTGTTGAACTGTGTTTTATGTTTTGGCTATTTGTGTTATGTGCTTGTTTGCTGTATCTTTTTGGGGCATGTGTTATGTTAGGCAAGTGTCTTGTTGTGTAGGTGGGCATTAATTTGTTCTATGAGTTTTAAGTGTGTGTTCTGCGTTTGAAAAGTGCATTGAAAATGTACTATTTTATTGTATTGAATGCTTGTGCTCTACATCTATGGTGATTGGGGGTGAGTGTTTCACTGTATGTTGTGTGTTTATGTAAAGAGATTGTGTGCATTTGCGCGTGTTGGCAGCTGAGGTGGATGTGTGATATGTGTGAGTGTGTGTATCTCTCTCTCTCTCTCTCTCTCTGTGCCTCTGTGTGTCTGTCTGTCTGTCTGTCTGTCTGTCTGTGTTAGCAACAGAGGATATTGGGTGCGAGGGGAAGAATCTGTCTTCTGACTGGGAGCACTAGGGCTATTGAGAATCTCTAAATCCCTAATCTCTTCACCCAAGATTAAGCAAATAAAATTGTTGGTCTAAAGAAGTCAGATTCTTGATGACTCCAAAGAGACAGTAGCAAGTGCCAAGGAGCTTAGCTTCCTATCAGCTGGATGATAAAGGGGCTTGGGCACTGAATGACAGTTGGAGCAATATGCTCTAATCCGATTACCAAGAGACTCAGTGTCACTCCATATTAATGTCAGATTTTAAAAAACAGTGCTAAAGAGTTTGTGTTCATCATCCAAGACTTCAGTTATTGCTTAAAAGGAAAATAATGCTTATCTAAGGCCCGAGGCTAAGGGACAGGAGGTGGTACAGCTGGGGCAAGGGACGGGAGGCTCATATTCCATAAGAGTCTCTTGTCCCCCAGGGCTTCATCTGAGCTGTCAGCTTCTCCCTACTCAGAAGAGGGCCTGGGGAGGCTGTAGGCCACAGTGCTAAGGCTGAGTGAAGGACCAAATCTAACACCCAGCAAATAATGTTTGGAGTTCCGTAGGTATGCTTTACCTCCCATGGGGGGTGCGCAATGCTCCACTGTAAACCTATGGGATTTTTAATGTTTAACTTAACCTATGGGATTCAGCATCTTTAATGTAACTTTCTTTGTAGGAAAAGATGTCAACATGGTGAGAAAGAATAGAGAAGCCTGATAGTCACTGGGGATGCCCATGGAGATGCTGGTGTGAGGCAGGACCTAAGGATACAATTTTCAGGTACCAAACACTCTTGAGGCTTGGATTCTAACCACTTGGCTGTTTCTAATCCAAACCAGGTCCTTAAGGCCCGACTCTCATTCCTCAGCAGCCTGGTCAATGAAGTATGAATTCCCTTAGTTGACGACTTATTCTTGGAGTGTTCAGAAACTTAATGGGTTGGATCTTGCTTTGAATATATAACTTCACCTGGAAAGTGATTGGCAGATCATGACACTACAAATACCCTTAGCTTCGGTGTGTATTGGGGTATTGCCTAGTGAACCTGGAGCACTGTTTGGATGCAGTCTTTAAAGAAGGGCACCCAACATTTGTGAAAGAATTGAGTTTGCTAACAAGCCTGGGCTGAAAAGTCAGCTACCTTGTTGAGTGGCAAGAAGTCACTTGCAGTTCTGGTTAGAAATCAATAGTTTCAGACTCTGTTTATCCAGACGTGGAAATGTGAGATGATCTTCCGTTCCTGATTCTCTTTATCTCTCTCATTTTAGCAACTTGGAGACACTGGGAAGTCTTAGCTAAATTTGTTAACTACTTTTTTTTCCTCCATCTTTATTAAATTGGGTATTTCTTATTTACATTTCAATTGTCATTCCCTTTCCCGGTTTCCAGGCCAACATCCCCCTAACTCCTCCCCATCCCCTTCTCTCCCCATCCTCCCCCCATTACTGCCCTCCCCCCGACAATCACATTCACTGGGGGTTCAGTCTTGGCAGCACCAAGGACTTCCCCTTCCACTGGTGCTCTTACTAGGCTATTCATTGCTACCTATGAGGTCAGAGTCCAGGGTCAGTCCATGTATAGTCTTTAGGTAGTGGCTTAGTCCCTGGAAGCTCTGGTTGCTTGGTATTGTTGTACATATGGGGTCTCAAGCCCCTTCAAGCTCTTCTAGTCCTTTCTCTGATTCCTTCAACAGGGGTCCCGTTCTCAGTTCAGTGGTTTGCTGCTGGCATTCGCCTATGTATTTGCCGTATTCTGGCTGCGTCTCTCAGGAGAGATCTACATCCGGTTCCTGTCAGCCTGTACTTCTTTGCTTCATCCATCTTATCTAGTTTGTGTTAACCACTTTCTTTAGGAATCCTCAACTGTTGGTCCTACAGGGAATCAGCAATCTCTGAATTGAGTTGGCCACTTTCATCCCTTTGGGCTTATCAACTGGTTATGTAGATCCCTAGCCCTATTCCAGAGTCAACCAGAATTTCATGAGCATAGCTTCTCATTGAAAACTGGTCACCTGCCTGGTCTGTGAACTATTGATACCAGGTATCTTAAGCAAGATTTTGACCCATGAAATCATACCTGAAACCTACTGGCATTCCTTTTATCAACAATCTCTTTTGGGGATACATAAAATTAGAAGTATAAAGAGTAAAAGTATAGATTTGCCTGAGTCAATTCTTGTTTATGTTTTACAGCTGAGGAATAGAAGGCTTTGATAAAGGGAGTGTCTTGCCTACCCTCTCTAATTCACTGAGGTGCAGGACCAATGTTCAAATTCAGTGTTGCATCCCCAACTCCATGGTCCTCATCGGTATGAAACATACAAGAAAGGGGGAAATATGTGGGTTATACAGCATGGTTCAACTCTTCGGAGTGAATTTTATCTAAATGTGCGCCTATTTATCATGGTTACTTTCTGTAATATGTCCCCTTCTAGAATAGGATCAACATCTTCCATTAGACACACAACAAACTTAGCTACCTGTGAACTTGAGTCAGAAGTTCAAGCCTTGAAGTTCACCCACTGGAGCTGCTCATCACCCTGAATACAAGCATTGGATTCACACCCAATGTAGGATTCAGGGAAGTTAGAATGTCTGAGTCAAAAAGAAAACCTGTTCCCCCCTTTACCCCCAGAAGCTGTGATTGACATAAGTGAAGGGATAGTCTGAATTAAAAAGTGTGGGTTGTTTAAGTCAAAGCACTGGGTGACTGTAGGTGCACATGTATCCTCTAGCAGAGTTAAATATAAATGGTGACAGCGGTAGCCAGGAGATAGCTTGAGACACAGCTCCATGATGCCGTCTGCAGCAGCCAGAAAGGAGCTCTTTTTAGAGACGACCACCCCGCGCACACACACACACTCAGGTGGAACCTGGATTATTGATTTTCCTGGAGATAAGAATTTCAGGACCAGCCAGTATGAGACAGAGATGGAATTTGCTAAGAAAAAGTTCTGACACAGATTTAAGCAAAAGCACCAAGGGGAAGACAGGTGCTTAAGAAAAACCCAGTGTGCCCACCTGCATGGGTGCAGGTTTCTCAAGAGATCCTTGCTAAAGAGGAATCATTTTATAATATCAAGAAACAACAACAACAACAAAAAAAAAAAACCCTAAAAAAAAAAGATAAAAAAGAAAAAAGAATGTCAGCATTGGTGATTGTGGTGGCTTTTAAAGGAGTTCTTCTCCCCCTTTCTCTTTCCCCTCTAATTTTGGTTAAGGGGATCTTGGGGGAGTACCTGAGGTATGGTACATGTAATTACAGCTGACAGAGTAAAACTGTAGATCATGAATATTGGGTAAAGGAACCAAAGCAAGTTTGTAATGCAAAGCCTGTAGTCTTGTTGTGAGATTCTCATAAACACTCAGGTTTGGAGACAGATAATGTGTAAGAGATAGAGAGATACAGAGATGCAAGATAAAGATATATCTCTTATAGAAATATTTGAGATATAGAGGTACAAATTCATACCCAAAGGTCTACGTCTTTAGGCTCAAAACCTGGCTACTTTAACATTCTTATTTGAAATATCCATATAAAAGGACTATTATTTCTTTTTCAAAAATGACTTGTTTTATTATTATTTTATGTGCACTGGTGTTTTGCCTACATGTATATGTCCATGTGAGGGTGCCCAATCCTCTGGAACTGGATTTTCAGACAACTGTGAGAGCTGTCGTGTGGGTGCTGGGAAGATCCCTGGTCCTCTGGAAGATCCGCCAATGCTATTAACACCAAGCCATCCTTCAGCCCCAGGACTGCTATTTCTTTTTTTTTTTTTTTTTTTTTTTTTTTTTTTAAGATTTATTTAGATGGTTGTGAGCCACCATGTGGTTGCTGGGAATTGAACTCATGACCTCTGGAAGAGCAGTCGGGTGCTCTTAACCACTGAGCCATCTCTCCAGCCCAGGACTGCTATTTCTATGTGGGAAATCTTCACAGCATATTAACTGTGCTGCCTTAATCTTAACTTAATCCCGTAAGGGATGCTGGACAGGTTCTGGACTGAGAGACTTCTTCCCTATTTCATGTCCTCTGTCTTCTCTGACCTTCTGTTGTGCCTCAGTGGATTCTAAAGATGGTAAAGATTTAGATTGAACCGGAGAATAACTGTGATTTAGCCGATGGCTGAGGGCAGTGGAGTTGGTGAGGGGTCCTTTTACATGTGCAGCAAAGAGTGAAAGTCAGAGGAGGGAGAAGAGAGGGCAAAAATACTTGGGGAGCTTATTTATGAAGAAACCTAAAATAGACAAGGGAATAAAGGGACAGAAGGACGATAGTCTTTCAAAATGGAAAATCTAGGTGATAGATCTCTTCTGCATTTGAAAGGCGCTTACTTAAATCATATGCTGTGGCAGTTGTTGAGGGTAGGGGGGAACCTTGTCAAATGTCTCCAGTTACGTTGCAAATACACTGGTTGCCATTCACCCTGGACAACAGTCGATAAAATCTACTAGACTGGTGGTGATGTATTGCAAAACTGTAGTTTAATCATACAAGCCTACTCAGTTGTAGCTGAAGCAAAACAGGCGGTGTTTTGAAAGACAAGTCCGTTCCTTCTCCTCTGATTCTGGCAGTCGGCAGAGTCCCATGTTTATAGAGAGTAGGCGATAACCACTACCTTTTATATAACCACGCACAAAAATCTCTTTTAAATGGTGAGGATTGGGATAATAAGTGGGTAAAGAAAAGCAAAGGGTGCATCTAAGTATCAACCCATAGATGTCAGTAGAATCAAAAGGAAGTAGCCTATAGAAGGCAGATTCTGCATTGCTCCCACAGCCGGACCAGGGCTGCCTGGGCATCTGCTTCTGCTCTTTGTCAGCAGAGGCTGTGGAAGCCTTTCAACAGGCATCTCACCCTTCGGATTTTCATGTCAAAGGCCGGCTGCAGTTCTCTGCTTGCCTTGGTGGCAGTTTGACAGCCAATATCTCACCTCAGATCAATGCCCTCTGCCAGTCATGGCCACGGTGGTGACCTCCTAACATCTCAGTTCTGAGAAATGTATTATTTTCAAGTTATTCAGGCTGCTGGTAGAAGCATTGCAGCAAAAAAGAAATCCAATATAGTTTGTTGGTTGTTGTCAGGGTGAGGTGAGAGAAAGCTTGCTCCTTTTCTAGTCTCCTGGCATCTGCAGTGAGCGGGATTTAGAATGAGAACCCAGGAAAGCAAAAATAAAAATATGCAGTTTTTTTCCAGTCAGACAGTTGTTGCTAGCTCTTCAGCTTGTTCTCAGATTCACAAAGACTCATTTTCTGATGTAGTTTTCCTTCTTTCTTTCCTTCCTTCCTTCTTTCTTTTCTTTCTTTTCTTTTCCTTTCTCTCTCTCTCTTTCTCTTTCTTCTTTCCACATGTCTCCCTCTCCTCTCCCCTCTTTCTTTTTCCTCTCTCCTCTTCTCTCCCTCCTTTCTCTCC
Organism: Rattus norvegicus; assembly: GCF_021556685.1. NCBI lineage: Eukaryota > Metazoa > Chordata > Mammalia > Rodentia > Muridae > Rattus > Rattus norvegicus. The sequence continues at coordinate 55,453,788 of NC_141543.1, read as the reverse complement.
ATGCATGAAAAAAGAACATGGAATGACAATTCATCATATAACTGTCTACAGAATATTCCAGTAGAAAAGATCTTCTTAGTCGCCATGTTAGTTACTTCAGTGCTATGACCAAATACCTGACTGGAAGCAATGTAAGGGAAGAGGGGACTTACCTGGGCTCACAGTTTGAGGACATCTAAATTCCTCATAGCCACAATGGAATGGTGATGTGGCCCAGTGCTGCTGTGATACTAGAAGCTTCTCATATCTGGGAGAATCAGGCACAAAACAGTGACACCAGATAGGAGCCAAGTGTTCAACACAGAAGCCCACAGGGCTCAATGAAGAAGCAAGGTGGGTAGACTCACTTACTTACAACCAAAGCTCCTCAAAAACATCCTCAGATAGTATTTTGAGGCTCAGATTCTCATGTAGTCATAATTTTAAAGCACTAGGCTGTGAGAATTGGCCAGTATTTCAAATCTTTACTCAGAAGGCGAATTTATATCCTCTCCGAGGCAAATGAAGTAAGTCTTCAGCTGACAAGCATTGACTGGCCTAATCCTTCACTTCCCTGAAGTAAGACTAAGAGCTGCATTCTTTTTTTCTCAGTTGCTTCAGTTTGCATCAGTCCTTGGCTGAGACTGTGAAAGGCCAACCGCATTTGCATACTTCCACTATCCTTGATGGTTCTGGGACAGTGTTCTACTTTTTCTTTTTTCTTTTTTAATGACAACTCCTCTTGCCTCTGAATATTCAGTCTCAATTGGCTGTCCAGATATGCACTTCCCTTCAGGCTCCAGTTGAGCGTCCAGTGATCTTAGACCTGTTCTGATACTGATGCTTTCCTGCCCTGCTAGGGATTCCCACAGAAAGTTAACTCCACAGAGGGTCTGGGTCTTTGTCCTACATCAACTCTGACTGGGATGTCTTCCCATCCACTCTTCACCCCAGTGACTGCGTCTTTTATCACCTTCTTTCCAGGTTAATGGCTTCAAGGATTTGCCTGGGATTGGGAGTGGGGGCATCTTTGGGACTCCTTGGCTTTTTTCTTATTCCAATTTTTGAAAATTAATTACTGAAAATTTCATAACTGTCTTGAGGACCCTTGTGTTTCCAAAGTGAAATGTGTGATGTTAGCTGAATGATACAAATCTGTATTTTTTTTTAAAAAGAATTCAATTTACACAAGTCATTGTGTCTTTAAATGTAGTTAATAGGAATGGACTATAATTCTGCCCTGTCCCCAACTCAAAGTAACAAGAGAGGAAAATGAATGAGAGAAAGAAATTACAAAGCAGAAATAAGACATGCCAAAAGTACGGGAAGATGGAAGGTTGCTGAGAGGCGCCTGCTGAGAGACCTGGAGCATGTGGAGCTCACATCCAGTCAGGGAGTCGCTCACTGACAAGTGCTTTGCAGCAGAATCCCAAGGGCTGAGGCTGTGTTTCACTGGAACATCAGTGTTTATTAATTGAGTCTTATAACATTGGACTCTGTGTTTGGTGACTGTGGAGCCCTCCACTCCTTCTAACTTAAACAGGTACCTTGAAAACAGCTAAGGGACACAAAGAGAGCATTTCTTTGGGGTCTGTTTCTCAGCCATTGATTGAACAATTTTTGGTTTTAGAGACATGGCCACAATCTATAATCCAAGATGACCTTGAACTCAGTATGTAAACTGAGCAGGCCTTGAACTTGAACTTATAGCAATCCTCCCACCTCTGCCTGAGGTTATGTGCATGAATCACAAAGCCTGATTATCTATCTAATCTATTTATCTATCTACCTATCTATCTAGTCTATCTAATCTATCTATCTATCTATCTATCTATCTATCTATCTATCTATCTATCTATCTACCTATCTATCTATCTATCTATCTATCTATCTATCTATCTATCTATCTATCATCTCTATCCATCTATCATCTATTCATTTACTTTTTGTATATTTATCAAGAAAATAAATTGGCAACTAATAAACAAAATTTCTAAGTCCATGCAACCAGCCTCTTGCCACCATGTTTCTACCTCTCTAATATGTATGTGTACATGTGCCTGTGTATGTATGTGTATATTTATGTGTGCATATATATGTGCATATGTGCTTGCATATGTATGTTTGCTTATGTTTGTACCCGTGTGTACATATGTGTATGTATTTGTGCAAATGTTTGCATATGTATGTTTACCTGTGACTTTATAAAAGTCTTCATTGACTTTTAGTACTATTATCATATTAGTAATACTAAATTCAGCGACATTGGCATATCTGGCTTTATTTATCTATTTATTGGAGTTGGTAATAGATGGAGTTTCATTAGATAGCCCAGGCTGTTTTTCAAAGTCACTGTGACCTTTGAATTGCAGGCTTGCAGGCATCATCCATACCGTCAGGACATTTATCTTTCACTAACTCTCCCTTACTGGTGGCTAACATTCAATGGGCTGTAGTACTTCTGTGGCAAAAGCGTCAACCCTCATGCTGTGCCTCCACACTTGTCTCTGTTTTGGCTTCCACGCTCCCATGAGGTAGGCACAGGAATTATTCTCTATATTTCATTATACGTGACAAAGTCTCCTCCTATCTGGCCCAGACTGCCCTCAAACTGGTCGACCTCCTTCTTCTACCTCTCAGTTGCTGGGACCACAGGTGTATATCAGCAAGTTTGTTCTCTTTGACTTTTTTAGTGGAGAAATGAAAGTTTACTCAGAAATACAGTTCCCACCTGGCAAAGAGAACCAGTGTCTTCCCAGTGTCTTCAAATTGAGAGCCTAAAACTAAATCCACTACTGGTGCAGTGAGGCAAAGGAAAGGAGGTGTGGGTCGTATTTCAGAGTAGGGGCAGAACATTGAGTCATTATGACAGATGCTGATGTTGACGTGCAGAGAAACGCAAGTAAGAGGTAAAGGGACTCTGTGCATCTGTCATCTGGGAAACTCCAGGCTCAGAGACTGGCTAACCGATAACTCAGGAGGGTAGAAGACTGAAGCACAGGTATCATAGTTTCCTTTAGGTGTCGACTTGGTACACTTGGGAAGAAGGAATGGCCACTGAGGAAGGGATTACATCAGAATGGGCTATAGGCATATCTGTATGGCATTTTCTTGATGTCTAATTGATGTGGGAGTCCACTATAGGCAGAACCATTCTTACGCAGGTGGGCCTGGCAGTATAAGAAAGGTATCTGAACAAGACAAAAGATGCAACCCACTAAGCAACAGTCCTTCATTGGTTTCTATTTCCAGCTCCTGTGCTGAGTTTTTGCCTTGGTTTCTCTTGATGATAGGCTATAACTTAAAAAAAATCATTTCCTTCCCAGGATGGCTTTGGTCACTATTTTATCATGGAAACAGAGCAAACGGATATAATGGGCTACTAAGTATTCTGCCAATAACTTCTATTTTGCCTAATTTAGGTCAGAATAATTTCATACATTTGTAGTTGAAGCAATCCTGGTGGTTATTGGCATGTAAAATGGCTATTGCTTTTGCATACGCTGTTATAAGTGACCAGACTAAAATAATTTATTATTTTAAATAGTTTATGTGTGAGAATATCAGATTTTTAAAAGTAATTTATTTTATGATAATACTGTCCCATAATTTCCATATCACAACACACACATATAACACACATTCACACTCACAAACACACACACAAACACACACACAAACACACACATATAACACACACATATAATACACACACAAACATACACACACATATAACACACACACACACACACACATATACACATTCACTCCTTTTCCACACACATACTCTATCTGGGTTGTGTTTTCAAGACCCTTCCAAATCTACACACAGTTGCAGCAGTTAAGTCTCTGGAATTCCAGATTAGATATGACCTTCATCTTACGGTGTTGGCGTCACCAATGGTCTATTCATTTCATAGTAAGCAAACCAGACCCTGAATTCACTATTCTGCTTAGCTTTTCTTTCTAATTCGTACTTTTTTTTATTTCATGGAGAAATGTATTAGTAGTACCTTCTTCACAATTACATATATTTTATTTTCCTTTTTTAATAATGTGTACTGCATGCTTATTTGCTTTCATTCTTTTTAGTTTCTATTGATACAACTGAAAGATGTGAATTTCCCTAGAGTTCAGTTTTGATGTTTAAACAGTACAGTTATTTCATAATTACTGTTATTTGAGTTTTTAATTTCCCTTTGATGCCAATAGTTAATATGACAGCAGGTTAGTCTTACAATTTAGTTGGATTTTCGTTTAACTTTTCTTAATACATAGTTTTTCCCCCCTGTGGCTAAGACTATAGTATGGATCTTTTGTCTTTATTGAGGAATTGATTTAGCTTCTTTTCATTTCTCTTCTCTTCCTTTCTTTTTGTGGTGCTGAGATAACTGACTTTAAATTTTTTTAGATATTTATTTTATTTTATATATGTGAGTGTTTGGCCTGCATGTATGTCTGTGCACCCTGTGCGTGCAGTGCCCATGGAGGCCAGAGGAAGGCACTGATCACCTATAACTGAGGTGCCATGTGAGTGCTGGGAATGGAACTCTGGCCCTCGGAAAGAGGATCATTGCTCTTTCATTTCTGAGCCAACTCCCCAGCCCTGACAGCTTCTGTCTTTACTAGGGTTTCCACTGTTGTGAAGAGACACCATGGCAAAGGCATCTCTTATGAAGGACAACATCTCATTGGGGATGGCTTAAAGGTTTTGAGGTTCAGTCCATTATCATCATGGTGGGAATTATGACAGAGTCTAGGTAGGCATGGCGCTAGAGGAGCTGAGAGGTCTACATCTTGTTCTGAAAGCAAACAGGAGAAGACTAGCGTCCAGGCAGCTAGGAGGAGCAGCTTCAAGACTACCCCCAAGTGACTCACTTCCTCCAACAAGGCCACACCTCCTAATAGTGCCATTCATATTTAGGCAGCTATATTGAGGAGACTTCATGTCATATGATTATTTCTGAAATCATATACATACAAGCAGTATTTGTGGGCTACTTGTTTATATACTTAGGTTGTTTATATATTTAGAAACAACCATTGATTAAAGAAAAGGAGGCCATAAATTTGAGCAAGAGAAGTGAGGGTGCATGGAAAAGGTTGTAGGAAGAAAGATTGGAAGAGGAAATGAGAAGAAGGAATGACGTAATTGCATTTTAGTTAAGAAAGTATTAACATATAGTTTAAAAGCATTTATTTCCTGAGAGCTGCATCCATGTGCACAGTATGCTTTGATTGAACCATCCCCCTGCTCTCCTTCTCACTCATCCTCCTCATGCCTTCCCTTAGTTTGCCCCAACCCATCACCATCACGACTTAGCATCCTCTTGTATTTGTTATAATCCACTGAGTCCATATGCAAATAGATGTGGGTCTCTCCTCTGGAGCAGGGGCAACCTACCAGCAGCCACACTCTGAACAAAAAAAAAAAAAAGGTCTTAACTCTTCTAGAAACCATGAGCTTCCAATAGCTCCTCATTGGAGGGTTAGATCTGTAAGTCCCCATCCCTGCTTAAATATTGGCTGGATTTATCTTCTATAGGTCTCATGTAGGAAACCAAGGCTGCTGTGAATTCATGAGTACAATGGCCATACCGTGCCTGGATAAACTACCTTTCACAGCACTCCCTGAACCCTCTGCTTCTTCTTTTCTGTCTGCTCCTTCATCCACAACATTCTCTGAGCCTTGGGACTACAATTAATATAGAGGTGCCATTTAGGTGTGAGCCCACAACAGTCACTCGTTTCTACCATTTTGGCCAGTTATGAGCCTCTCTATTAACAACTGGTCACTGCAAAGAAAAGTACCTGGTATGTATTACTTTCTGTGTCATGGAGAGAAGTCTCCATGTGTCTTGCCTAATCCTAGAACATCTTGTTCCCCCATAATAATTATGCCACTGTTGTGCCAGTGGGCACAGCCTACCTAGCAGGTTGGCATTATAGTTCATAGAGTTCACAGCTGGCTAAGATTGGTGCTTCTTCTCCCCTCCCATATCCTGCACTGTACCTCCTAGCACAATGAAATTTAGTCATCAGGGAACAAATATCCTAGTCAGTTCCAAATAGATTTTCCTTGGTTGCAGACAACCAAGGAGTATGGTGTCTTCAACAATAGGCTCTTACCATCTGCTTATCCAAGAGAAACAGCAGTAATGTTGTTTGGGTGCCTTTCTATTTTTCACTTATAGCCATACATGAAATTCCACGCAGAAAGATTAAATCATTTATAAGACATCTGGCAACTAAACTATGTGAATAAAAAGAGTCCCCGTGGTCCATTCCATATTTTTTCCTTCCAAATTGCATCTTACTCTGCGCTAGGTTAAGCCTGGAACTCGCACTACTGAGAGCCCCCTTCGAGCTCGCCTTTCATCTGTTTCCTTCTTGAGGCTCTCTGTTATGTGGGATACAAAAGTCTGTAAGGACTCAGCAGCAAGCAGGCATGGGCGATCGTGAATAAAGGGACTAGAATTGAAATGTTCAAGTGCTGGCCAGACTGTGAGACCTAAGGAGCTCTGTGGGCAGTTTCTGCAGCCGAGTCTGCACAAGGACATCTGTTAAGAAAGCATGAAGCAAGACTGAGATAGCAGGAGACAGATGTTCATGGAAGTTTTACAAGTTAATAATAATTAAAAAAAAAAGAAGTAAGAAAGAAAGAAATTCAGGGGTTGCGGAAGATGAAGAGAATGAAGTATACTCAAATGGGGATGGGAAAAAGCCAATGACATCATCAATGGAAAAGGTGATAATTGATGGGATCAAATCTCTGCAGAGTCTTGGAGTAAGATTCAGGGTTTAAGAGGGGGGTTAGATTTACACGGCGGAGAACAGTCTCCCACGGTTCCATTAGGAAGCTGAATGTGACCTCTGGGAACACTGATAAGTTTGCAGGTGGAGGCAGGAAAGGGGTTTTCATCTCCTCGCTTCTATTTTATTGTGAAGCAGACCAGCTCTCTGCTGATAAGGAGAAGGAATGCAGTGATGCAGAGATTTCCAATGGTGTGTGTTCAAAATGCCCACAATGAAAAACAGAAGGCAAATCTGATGAGAAACGCAAATGCTGTCCCGGGCTGCCCAAACTCAGGAGACAGAAGGCATTGTAGACAGGACACTGGACTTCTTTATGGGCTTGTGCAATGCCCTTCTTCCTTACTCAGCAGCCTGGAAGTGTGAGAAGGTAAGCAGTGCACTGTGCAGGGCTGACACATAAGTGAGTCACGTACAGCAGTAGAGGAGAATGAAGATGACATGGAGTGTGGCTGAGAGGCAGAGAGTACAGAAGGAGCAACCGAGAATGAAAACACAGGACTAACCGAGCTGGTGACTGCAGTTTACATTACTTTAACTTTGGTGTTGGGGATGAAAACCAAGGTCTTACATATTGTGCTAAGCACATCCTGCTACTTCCTCTGCAATCAGGAATTTACTTCATTTTCCTTTGAGACAGTGTCTATATATACCACAGGTTGGCTTTGAAATCCTGACCATCATGATTCTACCTCCTGAGTGGTGTGTGAAAGCTCAACAGGGAGTGGTAGGCCCCTTTCCTCATCCATGATTGACTGCTGACAGATCCAACCTTGTATGGGCCCCACACAGGAAATCACAGCTGCTCTGGAATCGTTTTTTGCGATGACTGAGTTATACCCTAATGATAGCATTCCAAAGACTTCCTCCCCATCTTCCGCTCTTCCATTCCTTCCACTCTCTCTTCTTCACTCTTCCCTAAGCCTCCGAGGGCTGTATTAATGCCCTATTTCAGACTAAGTACTCAACGGTCCTTTATTCTCACTACCTTGAGCATTCTCAAGTCTCTGTATTTATTGCTGCACACCACAAAGAAAGGTTTTACTGAGGCAGAGTGCAGAATTCAACTTTGGCTATAAACGTACAATTTAGAAGTGGTTTGGCACCATGTCAATTTAGCTAAACGAGAGTAGTGAGCTCCCCCTTCTGGAGATTATGAGTAGTTTTTGACTGGGTTAACTTTACCACATATGCAGTCCTTCCTGTGGTGGTGGGCCTCAAACAGCAGTCTATAAGCAGTCCAGTCCCTATTACAGTTATGCCACTACTGCACAAGGGAACACATCTTTCATGGCTCATTGAACTTGTTAGGTCTCACACATGGGTGAGACCATGGCTGTTCCTTTCCCTCTAGAAGCACTCATAACATTTCCCAGATCTATGATACTAGCCACCAAGGAGGAAGTGTTCAAGTCATTTACAGCTTGAGTTTTTCTGTCCTGCCAGCAAGCTCCATGGTGTCTTCAGCAACGAGGTCTTACCATCTAAGCATGGTGGGCAACCAACGGGAATGACACCAACCAGTGCTGTCTGCTGTGTGGAATTCTCTGGGGCCACCACAGCCACTAACTCATAGATGTGTAATTCAGTTCTTGATGAGGTTAAATAATATGTTCTGTGAGGTAACAGATAAAAATCTGGAGGAAAGGCATTTTCAGCCACCCAGGGTGGTACTAGTAGAGGCAAGAGAATCCCAAGCACAAGGTTGATCTGGACAGCTTAATGAGAGTTCAGTCTCAAACTAAAAGTGAAAAGAGTTCTGGGAGCACGTTAGTGGTGGAGTACTTACAAAGCAGAATACAAAGCCCTGAGTTTAATTGGTAGTCTGAAGGCATATATTTTTGCAACGTACTTTTAATAAGGGTTCAACCTCTCCTCTAGCCCACCACCCAGTAGGGGTAGTGGAAGAGAAGATTATTATTAGGTTATGGGGGAGTGGACCTGTTAGCAAGAATTCTTTGTGGGTGAGCTTGATCTTCTTTGTCAGCAGTTCAATCCCATAGCAAACACCCAATATAACTCAGCAACTGCAGACCAGTCCTCTAGGGAGGCAGACACCAGACAGGAACCAGCAGCTCTCATTCCTGAAGAAACTGCAAAGCTTGCCAACCAACCTGAGGTGAGGCTGCATAAGCAGCAAGCTGCAGCAGGAATCTCACAAGCAGTTCTTGGGTGAGGTTCTCTCAATAGAGGCATTACCATAAATTGAGCTCAACAATGCTCTGTAAGGCGAACCAAATACATGTGTGTCATTAGCAAAGAATAGCGAGGCAAACCAAACCAAACTAATGGCCAGTGCTTGTCTCCCGCTATTGTGGGATCATATACTCCTTCACCATAGGGATGTTTGCTATATCAAAGCATCACTTCACCTGTGTCTGCTTCAGGAAAACAGTCTTTCATGTGTCTGCTTTAGCAAGACATCCTTTCACCTGTGTGCCCCAGCAAAACATCATTTGACATAACTTTCCAAAGAAACTAGTTTCCAAAGAAACTAGAAGCTTCCACTTCAGTAGTCTCCATCCCTCAATAAATATTTTAAATCAAGTCTTTGAGAAAATGACAACGTGAGGCAGAGTTTTTCTGAAAAAGCAAATGATCAGAGTGAATTCTTCCTTTGCTTGTGGATAGTTAAGTCTTTGAATCATGGTAGTTTTAAGTTGTCTACAGAGGTTACAGAATAGTTGTTCTTGGCTGTCTTACACTTTCTGTTCTATGTGATATGAGGTCATAATCGAAATCATTGAAATGCTCAGATTATCAGAGCTTATCTGAGAAGACAAAGAAAATTCCAAAACCACCCAGACAATGACGTTTAATGGGAAGAAGGTTCCCAAATAGGAACTTTCATTCACAAAAGTCTTGCTTTAGAATTAATATAAGCCTTAAAGGAAGAAATAATAGCAGTCACACACACCGTGTCACATAATAAAAGATGAGATACCTGGAAGTAAAGTCCAAGAATAAGAATTATAACAAAATATAACTTAGACCTCTCACTCTTAGGAGAGCAGATGAAGAAGCAGAGACGTCTCAGTGGTTAAAAAGCACTTCCTGTTCTTGCAGACTGTGGGGTTGCTTCCCAGTACGGACATGGTGACTTGCAGCCATCTGTCACTTCAGTGCAGGAACTCAATGTCCTCGTCTAGCTTCCTCGGGCAGAAGGAATGCATGTGGTCCACAAATATCCATGCTGGCAAAAACATGTACCAAGGAAAATAAATACATGTGGAAAACTGGTGAAAATATTTTAATAAAAACTTTCTCAAATGAAATCTAATAGTATATAAAGAACATTGTACATCATGAGTGAGATGTTCATGTATGACTGTTATAAAAATTGAAAATTGATCAATATATTGAAACATATTAAGCTTGGAGTGGGGGCGAGGGAGGAAAGGGAATCATTTCTTAGAGGCAGAGCAATAATTAACATCTGGCCATAAGGAAGCTATTTTTTTTTTTTTTTTGGTTCTTTTTTTCGGAGCTGGGGACCGAACCCAGGGCCTTGCGCTTCCCAGGCAAGCGCTCTACCACTGAGCTAAATCCCCAGCCCCTAAGGAAGCTATTTTAAAGTATGTATATTCCATCGCAATAGTGTTTGCTGGCTAATGAATTAGCAATTAATTCAGTGGATGAGTTTTAAGACCATTCACTTTGATATCTATACATTATAAAGAAGAATCAAATAAATAAGTCCGAAATACCCTATCCATGGACTATTGAAAACTATGCTTCTTTACTCAGTGTAATGCAATTAATATTGTAGAATGAATTTTAGTTTTTGTTTCAGTTTAATATTTGTGTGTGGGGTGTGTGTGTGTGTGTATGTGTGTGTATGTGTGTGTGTATATGTGTGTATGTGTGTGTATGTGTGTGTATGTATGTATGTATGTGTGTGTATGTGTATGTGTGTGTATGTGTGTATGTGTGTGTATGTGTGTGTATGTGTGTGTATGTGTGTCATGAATGTGTGGGTCTTCATGTGTGTTTGGGGTACCTGTGGAGGCTAAAGAATAATCTCTGGTGTCATCCTCAGGAACACCATGTCTCTTGTGGCAGAGTCTCGCTCGTCCTAAAGCTCACCAATAGTGCTAGCCTATCTGGTCAATAAGCCCCAGGCTTCTCCGGCCTCTGCCTTCCGGGTGCTATGATTATAAGCATCTGCCCCCACGCCTGGCATCTTTGGCAACCTCTAGGGATTAACTCAGGTCCTTGTGCTTACAAAGGCAAACACTTTTCCGACTCTACTATCTTACAAGTTCACACATTTCTAGACTTACTAAGGAGTGAGCCTATGCTCATAAAATTAAGCATGAAGTGCAGTCTCTGTATAATTGCTGCCCCCATAGCCCGTGCTATAATTAGGATAAACCATCAGATTGATGACCCGTGTGATACATCAAGGGGGCATACAAGGGGGTATTGTCATTACCCCAAGTCCATAGTGAACATTGGGGTTCACTCTTCCTGTTGTGCATTCTTCAGGTTCAACAAGTGCAATGATAGCCCATATCTGCTATCACAACCCCATGCAAAGTAGCTTTAATACCTCCAGTTCTATTATGCTCTTCTCACTCCTTCCTTCCGACCTATAGCAGCCTCTGACTGACGCTTTTACTTTCTCCATAGAATTTCTTTAACAAAATGTTACACAATTGAAATTAAACAGTACAGGGACTTTTCAGGTTGACATCTTTCACTTAGTAATTTGCCTTAGAATTTCTCACACAGCTTAGAATATCTTTTTCAGTGCTGAGTAATATTTCATCGTAGAGATATATTATTTATCCATTCGCCCACTGAAGACTGTTCTGGCTGCTTCCAAAAATTGGGTATCAGAATAAAGCTTTTATAAAGATCCATGTACAAGTTTGTCTATGGATAGATTTGCTTTGTGTTAAGGAGATTGAATTCTGGACCACATAATCAGAGCGTGTTTGCTCATGAGAACCTTTCTTCTTAAGTAGGTGGAGCACTTCTGACTTGCACTGGCAGGAATGGACTCCCACTGCTATGCACCCTAGCATTGTTTGGTTTTTCATCTTTCGTTCAGACTTTGTCATTCACTGTCTGACTTTGCAGTTTCCAAATGACCTTATTACGTGAGCCATCTTTTCCTACACTTATCATCGGAATAATTCTTTGTTTTTACTTTTGCTCATGTGTGCATGTGTGTATGCATGTGTATGTGCATGTGCTCATGCACACATTTGTATACATATTTGTGTGTGGGTGCACACAGAATTCTTTTGTTCATTATTAATTTGTAGGAAGCTAAAGTATATTTGTGTATTAATCTTATTTATATTAATATATATATTTGTATATTAATCTCAAATCCTGCAGCCTTGCAAACATTTGTTGTTGCTGATGATTCTTTTGGATGTTCTATGTAGGAAAGAGATAAAATTTTTAAAGTTAAATTTATTTCTTTACAATTTCATACACCTGTGCTGACATATGAAATTTACCTCTGCTCTTCCACATGCATCATTATCTCCACTTCTTGTTTTGCAAATCATATAATTCCTTCAGTATACTGTTATTTTCTCTTTCTGTGTCATTATGTTATCTTTGACTTTTTGGTACAAGATTGAAAATGCATGGGGACAGAGAGTTTTTCCCTTCGTTTTCATCTTGAGTGGCATAAGGGTTAGTGCCGTTTGTCATTTGACAGAATATAGAATCGCCTGGCAGATGGGTCTCTTGGTAGTCTGTGGAAATATTATCTTGACTACATTAATTGCTGTGGGAAGACTCATTTTAGTTGTATATGGGACCATTCCCTGAGGAGAGGGACTCAGATTGCATAGAGTGAAGTGTAAATGAATTATCTCTAATATAAATGTAAACACTGAATTAATCTGGTGGCTGTATTTATCTTAGGCTAGCTTGCAATAACCACACAGAATGAAACAAGATTTATTTAAAACTGCAACTCCACAGATGAGCAGTTAAAGGTCTATCTTAAGTGGATATTATGGAATGCTAATCTGCCTACCTCCCAGGCCCATCCCATGATACTTGCATATTATTATTGTTCTGGCTCTTTGAACTTCAGGATTCTTTCCGTGATCTCTTTCCAGACCTCTTCTTCATGGCTCCAACACCTCCATCCTTCCAGCTGATCTGAATCTTCCTTTGTCCCTCCTTCCTTCCTCTGGCTGTCAGACATCAGGCCTATTCTCTATTCTACCAACCACTGAGTGATCAGCATTTATCGACTAGGCAGAGAATAAATGGTAAGAGTTGTTTATGTAAACTTGAGACAGGAGATTCTTGGAGTCAGCATTACAACGCCATGTTCTAATTGAAACAAGATGTGAGGATAGAGAAATCAGCATTTGATTAAGACAAGGGTAGACTTTATACAAAGCTTTATGGCTATAGCAGAGAAATCAAGCTGAGTACTAGCATTCAAGTACTTACTGCTTTCTCTTCCCTGACTGTGGATGTCATGTGACCAGATGCTTCAAACTTCCTCAGCCTTGACTTCCTGCCAGGATGGGCTGTGTCTTGAACTGTGTGTGCTGAAATAAACCTTTTCCTCTCAGGTTGCTTTGACTATTTTATTGCAACAATGGGAAAAAGAACTAAAGCAGCTGGAAACCTTGGATTTTTCTTCATTATATAAGCTGTCAGTGATACAAGTATATCCTTTCTAAAAGTTTTTTACAGTGTTGAGAAAATTCTTCCACTCCAAGTTCACTGAGCATTTTGTTATGCATGGGCATTGGTGATGTGATATGTTATTTTAACTTTAGATTAATAAACCAACTTTCATATTTGGAATAAATCTCATTTTTGTTGTTCTTTGCTACATTGTTAAAGTTGCTAATACTTCACTAAGGATTTTTAAACCCCTGTTCACAGCTGCTACTGGTCTGTCTTAGTCAATGTTCTATTGCTGCGAAGAGAAACTATGACCTTGGCAACTCTTCTAAAGGAAAACCCTTCAGTGAGTCTGGCTTACCGTTCAGAGATTTAGTATCATCATGGTAAGAAGCAAGGCAGTGCACAGGCAGACGTGGTGCTAGAGAGGTAACTGAAAATTGTGCATCCAGATTGGCAGGCAGCAAGAAGAAAGAGTGACACTGGGCATGGCTCAAGCATTTGAAATCTCAAAGTCCATCCCCAGTGACATACTTCCTTCAACAAGGCCACTTACTAGTGCTCTGCCTTCGTTACCAAGCATTCATATCTATGAGCCTATGGGGGCCATTCTATTCACTATCACACTGGTCTATTGCTGCTGCCCCTTCTTCTTCTTCTTCTTCTTCTTCTTCTTCTTCTTCTTCTTCTTCTTCTTCTTCTTCTTCTTCTTCTTCTTCTTCTTCTTCTTCTTCTTCTTCTTCATTCTTCTTCTTCTTCTTCTTCCTTCTTCTTCTTCTTCTTCTTCTTCTTCTTCTTCTTCTTCTTCCTTCTTCTTCTTCTTCTTCTTCTTCTTCTTCTTCTTCTTCTTCTTCTTCTTCTTCTTCTTCTTCTTCTTCTTCTTCTTCTTCTCCTTCTCCTTCTCCTTCTCCTTCTTCAAGTTTCTCTTCCTCCTCTTCTTTCTCCTCCTTCTTCTTCCTCCTCTTCCTCTTTCTCTTCCTTCTCCTTCCTCCTCCTCCTTTTCTCCTCCTCCCCCTCCTCCTCCCCCCTCCTCCTCCTCCTTCTTCTTCTTCAAGTTTCTCTTTCTTCTCTTCTTCCTCTATCTCTTCATCTTCTTCCTCCTTTTCCTCCTTCTCTTCTTCATCATATAATATGTTTGCCTATTCTCAGTTTCAGGGTATTATTGTCTTATATAATGAATTGAAAACTACCATATACTTCAAGATATTTTAGAAATTACTATATTCATCAAGAAACTATATATTTAGATAACATATTCTGGAAGACTGAAAAGATTTAGTATACATTCTTTAAATCTTTGTAAACATTTTTGAGTCAATCCATTTGGGCCCTGAACTTTCTGTTTTACAATATTATTTATTACATATTTATATATTTTTAAAAGATTTATTTTTGTTTTTAAAAGTAAGTGTGTATGTGTTTGTGTAGGTATGTGCATGTGAATGCAGATACCCGTGGAGGCCAAAAGGGGGTGTTAGATACCCAGGAGATGAATCACTGGTGATTGTGAACTGCCTGATGTAAGTGCTGAGAGCTGAGCTTGGGTCTTCTACGACGTGCAACAAGTTCTCTTACTGCTGAGGCCTCTCTCCAGGCTCAAAGGCTATTTATTATAAAAATACTTCTTTAGTCCACACAGACCTTCTAAGACAACCTACTACTGCGTGTGTGAATCTTGATAGATATTGTCTTTCAAGGAAATGCCAATTTCATGTAGGTTATCAAATTTGTGTGCCAGTGCTATCTATTGTGTTTGCTCATTCTCCTTTTAGCACCCATTGACTTTGTAGTAGTCTTTTAGTTTTTGTTATTAATTTTCATATATTCTGTTTTTTCAGTTAATTTGAATAAATGTTTATCTTATTGAGCTATTGAATAATTAACTTTTGTTTGTAGTGGTTTCTCTACTATTCCAAATTTTGACAATTTATCCTTCCTTTTTTCTATTCTGTTTACTTTGTGATTAATTTACTCTGCATTACTAAGACAGAAGTTTGGACACCAGCAGGGGAATCTTCCTTTTCTTCACATGCACTGTGCTTTAAATTTCTCTCCAAATGTTTCTTTGTTGCATCCTGAAGCTCTGACGAGTTGTATTTTCATCTTCATTAATTTACTTCTTTGGACAATGTGCTACTCAGCATGTTTCATTCTTTTAAAAAATAATGTATTTATTACTTTTTACATGCACTGGTGTTTTACCTGCATGTATGTCTTGTGAGATGTTATTCCCCTAGAAGTGGAGTTATAGACTGTTGTGAGTATCCATGCAGAGGCTAGAAATTGAAGCTGTATCCTCTGGAAGAGCCACGGTGCTCCTACCCACCCCAACAGCATGTATCTTAATCCATGAAAACTTTTGCAGTTTACCAGGTCTCTTTCTGTTTCTGATTTCTAGTTTGAGTTCATTGTGCTTTGGGAGCAACTCTTGCATGGATTTCTTCCTCTAAAGATCAGTTTTAGGGCTCAGAATGTGGTGTACCTTGGCTGATTGATGTGAGCCTGTACAGAATGCACACTCTGTCCTTGCTACCCTCAGTCTACAGAAGCCAGTTATCCAGTTGATTGGAGGTGCTGTGGAGTTCAGCTGGATCCTCTTAGTCGTCCACACATCTATCTGTTCATTTTATGCTACATGGTATATGGCAGAGGTGGGGGAGGCTGGTGTTGTGATAGAATTGAAACCTATAACTCTAATAGTGAATCCATATACTTTTACATTGAGGTATTTAACTTTTCCTTGTGTATTTTGGTGCTTTGGTGTCAGATACACATGTACCAAGGACTGTTCATTTCTCAGAGCTGATCCTCTATCATTATGCCATAACCTTCTCTATTTCCTTTCAAGTCTGTCCTATCTGAAATTACTATAGCAACATTAGCCTTCTTTTGATTGGCGTTAAAATATTAATATGTCAATTTTCTCTATCCCTTCGAGCTATGTGTATCTTCATATTTGAAGGGGATTTCTTGTAGATTGCATATAGTTGGGTCTTGGTTTTGATTCATGCTGATAACGTATATAATTTGAGTGGTATATTTAGAGCATGATGTTTAACATGATTATTGAGCTGGGAATGGTGATATAAACATATAATCCTAGCACTTGGGAATGATGCAAGAGGATTGCCGCTAGTTGGAGGCCATCTTGAGCTACATAGTTACTTCTAGTCAAGCCTAGATGACATAACTAGACTTTGTATCAAAAGCCAGAAAAAATATTACTAATCTTAGTTGGGTGATATAGACCTGTAATTCTAGCACTTGGTTTCAAGGATGACAAAGAAGGATTGCCATGAATTCCAGGTTAGCCTAGACTAGATAGTAAGTATCACACTGTCCCAGTCTACAGAGTATAAATGTATTTCAATATTACACAGACAGACAGACAGACAGACAGACAGACAACAGAGATATTAGCTTTAGCCTGGTGTGGTGTCACACATCACTTGGGCAGGAACTTATTCTAAGTTCCAGGTTAGCTTGGGCTACAGAGAGATTCTGTGTCAACTAAACAAAACAACAATAATTTTATCTGGACATTAGAGTATAATGTTGCAAACCCATAATCCTAACACTAGAAGGGTGAGACATAAGATTGCTGTCAATCACAGGCCGTCATGCAATGTGTGTGTGTGTGTGTGTGTGTGTGTGTGTGTGTGTGTGTGTGTGTGTGTGTTACTATATAATATATTCAAAAGCCAGCCTGGACCACAGGGAAATGACCTATTCCCCAATGCTAAAACACTAACACCAAAACGACAACAAGCAAAACAAAACTACCTCAAAAAAGGAAATCTTAATAACCCTGCATAAATACCTACTATATCTATTAGATCTTTCAATCATCACCCTTGCCATATGTTCCTGTTTTTGTCTTATATTCTTTGATTTTGAGTGTTTTGTGGTAGTTTTAATTTGCTTTTGTTGTCTTTTTTTTTTTTTTTTTGTTTTCACATCAATCAAACCCAGCTTTGCTTTCTGGTAGTTTCTCTATATCTTGAAAAATAAATTATTATTAACAAAATACAACACTCAGATAATACCTTTATACTTCATAGATACAATTCAATGACAAATAGCAGAATATTTGCATGTTTTAAATTTGTGCTAGCTAATTTTCTTGCATCAGTGTATCTGGGCTAAGAGATACCCAGATAGCTTGTAAATGTTCTTTTGAGTGTGTCTATGAGGATTTCTCTAGAAGAGATTAACTCCGTAATAAGCAGACTACAAACAACCTGTCCTTGCCATTATAGATGAGTGACATCCTATCTATACAAGTCTTGACTAGAGACTGAGGAAGGGAATGTCTTCTCCATAATATAGAACATAAACTTTCTCCTGCTCTAAGACAGCACGGTTCCTTGATTGGGACCTTCAGTTCTGGTTCTTGCACCAGAAATACCCTCTATACTCTAGGTTCTCAGTTCCTTGGCCTCATGGGAAGGCTAGCCACCAGCTCACCTGGTTCCCAAGACCTTCAGAGTCACACTGAATCACACTTCTGGCTGTCATTGTTCTCTGCCACCTAGATGGCACATCATAGGACTCTTGGCCTCCATGATTTGGGGAGGCTATTCTCCAGTAAAATCTGTCTTATTTTTTTCTTCTTCTTGCTGTGATCATTTATGTGTCTTTAAGGAACTATTTTATGGGTAGAAGAGTTTGAAACAGGTAGTTGGAAACATCATTGGATGATGTGGGCATTGCTCAATGGACCATTTTTTTGGAGTGTGGAAGATAAGAATCCTGAGAGAAATGTGAGCAGTGGAGGCTTGGATCATGAGGTGTCAGAAAGGTAGCAAGAGTGGCATTGACAGCCATGCTAAAGATTATTAGTGTGATGTTTTCACTAAGAATGTGGCTTCATTTGCCTGAGTCCTGAGGACTGGAGTGAGATTGATTGAAAGTTGGTGGATTGGTTTGGTTGGCAGAGGATGTTCCAGAAGGGCAACACAGGCTGCTGCATGACCTGTAGGCAGCTGAGCAGGTTGGAGAAACCTCAAGCAACCGGGCGAGTCAGAGTCCTCTCCTTCAGTTGTTGCTTCCTGCTTCTAAATCCCTGGAGGGGAGTCTTCATGCGTCTTTCTCAACTTCAGCTTTCTGTGAAGTTTATTTCTTAAGTCTCTTTAGCTTGCTGTCTTAGGAGCTTGTTTCATTTCAGTGGAGACTGCTTTATATGGTCTACCGAACACATTTTCATTTGCTTCAATTTAAATAATTTTATGCTATGGTTTTAGCCCAGAAATAGCATGCACAGAGGGTAACTAATGAGCACATTAGTGTCAGTTCTAATAGTGGTCACGTTTCCTTAGTTCTAGGGAAATGTCGCTTATGAATGTTTCTTTCAAATTTTGTTCTCTGTTTGTAGACATGCATATAAACTATCCATATAAATATTTTAACGAGACATTGGAGGGTGAACCATTGGAATACCAGGAACTTTGAGGTGGTGTGGACCATACACACCAGTGAGAGGGGTCTCATTTACTACTTGAGTTTGGGGAAGATGCAGAAACGTTTACCTTATAAATATCACACATAGCAGAGACAAGGCTCTTTTGACACAGCAATGATAGTGACAAAATGAAAGCATTATTTGGGCAAGAAAAGCCTCTTGTTAGCTGTATAGACCTACTGCATACCACACAAAGCCCAGCAATGGTATATCCAGCACACAGACCCATGACCATTCAATGATCCATTCAAGTCAATCGGAGCTCCTGTTTTAAAGGATTTCCAGATGTCCTCAAAGGCAGGCCTCTGTTCTGTAATCTGGGTCTCATCACCATGTGGTGCTGATTTGGTTCTTGTGATGGGGCAGAGCAGGATGAGGCCTAGCTCCAAAGAGTTGGAAAATTGTTTGAGGCACCGTCATTCATCAAGCTGGAGTCCCTGTGGCAAGCAGTCCCTGATTTCAGTAGAATAGGAGATGCATAGGCACACTCTGGTGACAGCTGGTTAATGAGGGATCAGAGACTATTACTTCAATGCCCTGAGATAACCCAATTCTCATTCCAGAGCCAGAATCTTAGAGCTAACCCGATGCCCTTAGCACCAAGCCAATGAATCTTTAGGGTCTTATTCCATTACCAAGAGTGCTCCCTCTTTTTGTGCTGATAGCCAATGGACACTCCACTCTGCAGCCCCAGCGACACCCAAAGAATCTGAGTCGGAATGAGATGGAGGCACTGAGGAGCTGTTTTATGAATATGATAAAAAACACAGGAAGGTAAATGCTTTGCTTACAGCCAGAGTTGATGCCTGTGAATTGCTGGCACGGTTCTAGATGCAGCCTCTTTGCAAGCTGTGTCTTTTAAAGCAAGGTCTCATCTGGGAGGCCAGTGAGACCACTGCAGGGAACCATTGTGATTCTGCGCTGCAGGCATTCTGCCTTGGATTTGAGGGCTGGGAAGAAAACAAGAGCCACTTTGTAGTCCATTTGGGCTGCTCCAACAGAAGGCCACAGATTGGCTACATACAGAGAACAGACATTAACTTCTCAGTCTTGGGGTAAGGAATTCAAGATCAAGACAGGGGCATTGAGGCTTTCCTTTTCACTGCAATCTCATCTTGCTGAAGGCAGAGGATGCCTTCCGAATGCCACCAGAATGGCCTCAATTGCATTAAAAGGAGGGGCCCTCCTCAGTTAGTTACCTCTTAGTGACCATCTTGTTGGGAACAATTGAATTTTAGAGGAAGAGTGTTTAAATTATAGCATACTGTGACCAGAATCTTGTTTGCCCTACTAACTTTCCTCTTACAGTGCTGGTTGTTTTTGATTGTTCTCTAGGGAAGAAAAGTGAGAACATCATTTACAAAGGTACAGAAGACAACAAAACACATAAACAGTGAGATGCTGAACAGGATACAAGACTGAATAAAGACGACTTTCTCAGATCCCTTTTGTAGAATTGAGCCTGTTTGGAATTAACCTTCAACACATGCTAAGCTCACATTCCTGTAGACAAGTTTGAAACGTACCCCATCTCATCTACATAAACAGAAATAGAGATGCAGAAACAAATTGCTATCATGAGTTTGAGATACTTTGGCTAAAAAAAAAATGAATGTGCTCTATGAGTTCATTTCTAATCTCTGTTTCCCTAGTTACTAAGCATCAAATCATGAACTAACTTGATGTTTTGACTTATCTGCCTGCCTCGAGCCACTGATTCCTACAGCCTCTGTTCCACATTCCTACCAAACTTAATGGCCTCCACCCGTCACTCTTCTCCCTCAAAAGCCATTAGTGACATCTGGCTGCTTGCTTAATAATAACCAAACAACTGTCGTGTGGCACTCAGAGCCTAGCATGAGCACACACATACAGACACAAAGGTATGTAGGTTTTAATTAACCCACCAGCTCTGATGGATTTTGTCCTCTCTGCCTGGAGCACTGTGTCGACAAGAAAGCTGAAGCTACATCTGAATCCAATGAGCAGGATTGCTGTGATTGATTGGAGATGCCTGCCATGACTTTGGTGTCTGAGGATGAAAGCCCAAGGCCACATAGTTTCTCAGCTTGCCTGACATGAGCCAGAGTAATGGATCATCTCATCCCCATGTCTTGTCGCATTTTCCCCAGTTCTTTGCTGCAGTAACAACAAATTACCGTATGTTCGAGTCTTGTGGAGGCAAAAAAAGGAACGCTGGTGTCTTTCTTTTTCATTAGTTTATGAGGTGGCTGAGAGGAGACACTCTGCTCTGTCCTTAAACTGTTTGTATATATCTCCTTTTATTATCTCTACTGCCTCTCAGTTTATGACTTTGCTGATCTTCTGACCTAGCTGAACATCCTTTTGTTGCATGTTAAGGCTGTCAGAGGCCTCCATTTTAGTTTCTCCCCCTTGACTTAGAAGATAAGATCCCTATTCTTTAGTCAATAGTAACTTTTCCAACATTTTCTCTCTCACACCTTCAAATGCAGCTACCATTAAAGTCAACTTTATCTTTAAGTTCCTTAAGGAGAGGGTCAGCTTTGAAGATCACATGGGCTGTCACTGCTGCACCACAATCTTGGTGGTGGAGGAAGATGTTTGGATGGATAGGAAGACAATCGAATTAGTCAATGTACTCTTGATTCAATCTTCCAGTAAGGAAATGAGAAATAACTAACTGAAAGTCTTCCAGGTCGGGAGTTTGGGAAAAGGCCAGGTCTGGGATACCATAGTAAGGAAGTGAGGAATGAACACAGGTAAGTGAAGAGCTTCCCAGAGCTGGGAGGTACCCAGGGGTGCGTCATAGAATTCCAGGGATGGAGCTTCCCACTGGGAAGGACTTGATGCCGAACATGATGACGACAGAACTTTGAAGTGGACAAGGGTATTTTATGTGCAATGATGATTACTTTAAATCAGGAACCAGAGAACCCCGAGCTCTCCACCACCAACCTGAAGGCAAGGGGAAGAAGAAAACAGAAGAGGCTCAAGGCTCTGGGAAGGAAACTAGTCATTGTCAGAGGTCTATAGCTGTCCTGTCATGAGCCATCCATCTTACTTAACCCTACTCAACCCTGCCAAGCAGACACATTAACTTCGCTTTTACAGGGTTGCAAGAATACAAAAGAATTTCCCAAAATTTGCATGAGTCATAGGGGCTCCCAGACCTAGGAATGTCCTGTATTCAGTGGACACTATAGTTTACTGTATTGTGTGACTCCTATTTTCAAACTAAGTTTACTATATTCTGGGTTTGTTCCCTTTTCTATTCTTGTATATGTGCTCGGTAATTCTATAAGGGCAACATATTACATAAATACCAGTGATTTCATTTTTTTTATAAGAATTCCTCTCATAAAGCATATAGACATTGACCAGGATATTCTGGGGCTAACCTTTGAGGAAAACAAGTTTTTGATTTCCATCCTCAGGAAAAGCTAGTATGAAAATCCAAGGTATTCATGCACTCAGAAGTGATTGGGCATTGTATTTATTCAGATCTCCTTGGGTCACCAAAGTTAAAATGTCAGAATCTGGGGACACGCACTTTGGTACTATTAAAATCTATTGAGACAGGCATGGTGCGAAGGGAAATCTATTGGAATTTGAAACTCAGCCTGGTAAAGATGTTGCCTTGGATCGATACATGGGGAATTAGCTGGACAGAATCCAGTTGGGAAATTAATGAAGAAAGCTACTTTTTTTGATGAAGTATACTCTGAGTTTAGAACAAATGTCAGGGTTAGTTTTAAGGTAAAAATGTAAGAAGAAGGCCGAGGAGATCCCTCAGTTAGCAAAATGCTTGCTACTCAGCCTACATCATTAAGTAAGCTCTAGGTCCCAGTGAGAGACTCTATCCATTTTGTTTGTTTGTTTTTAGATTAAGTGTGGGGGGCTTTATTATACTTAGGTGAAGCTTAGCATATGAAAATAATATAACCAAAAATATAACACATATAAATAGGTATAATTATATTTTGTTTTGTTTTTTGTTGTTTTTATTTTAATTAATTAAATAAGTAATTAAGTTTTACACTCCAGATTTTATTCCCCTCCCAGCCCACCCTTTGACTGTTCCACATCCATACCTTCCCCCCTTCTTCCGTCTCCACGAGGATGTCCCCACCCCACCCACTCCACCAGTCCTCTAAACTTCCTGGGGCCTCCAGTCTCTTCAGGGTTAGGCGCATCTTCTCTGGCTGAACCCAGACCCAGGAGTCCTCTGCTGTTGGGGACCTCATCTTAGCTGGTGTATGCTGCCTGGTTGGTGGTCCAGTGTCTGAGAGATCTCTGGGGTCCAGGTTAGTTGAGACTGCTGGTCCTTCTACAGGGTCACCCTTCTTCTCAGTTTCCTACAGCTTTTCCCTAATACAATCAGAGGGGTCAACAGCTTCAAAAAACCCAAAGCGGATGTCCCCCAAGGAAAGACACTAAGGTTGATCTCTGGTCTACACATGTATGAGTATATGTACATATATCCATACATGCCAATGTAAAAGCAGACTTTGATTTTTAAATGTTAACTAATGATGATAGGCATTGTATGTGATTTGTGATTGTAGTGGCTGGTTTTCTATGTCAACTAGGCACAAACTAGAATCATCAGAGAGGAAGGAGATTCATTTGAGAAAATGCCCCCATAAAATTCTGCTATCAGGCATTTTCTCAATTAATGATCAATGGGGGAGGGCTCAGCCCGTGGATGGTGACATCCCTTAGGCTGGTGGTCCTGGGTTCTATAAGAAAGCAGGCTGAGCAAGCCATGGGAAACAAGCCAGTAAGTAGCACCTCTCAGCGTCCTGGATCAGCTCATATTTCCAGGTTCCAGCCCTGTTTGAGCTCCTGTCCTAACTTTCTTCAGTAATGATCGGCAATGTGGAAGCGTAAGCTGAATAAACCCTGTCCTTCCCAACTTGCTTTTTGGTCATGGCGTTTTGTCTGGGCAATAGTAACCCTAAGGCACTCAACTTGATGATAGGAGGTGCTGCTGACTCAGCAGTGGCCCTTCGAAGCATTACTTTATTAAGGGCAATACTTGTCAGGTATTGTAGATTTGCAATTGAAAATACAGGGATGCTTTCTGTCTTTTCCTAACTAAGATTTTTAATTACTTCAGGGCTCTAAGCAAAGTGGGCAAGAGGCCAACGATGGAAGAATTTCTGAGAGAATGGCATGGCGTCTGTCAGGTAGACTTGCTAGCTCTAGAACTCCTCTGATAGCCAAAGTGCGGGTCAGTTGTTCATGACGTGTGGCCTCGTGGTAGCCAATTTGTGATTAACAGTATAGTTCACAGTAGTTAGCAGTGGCCTGGCGACCCGGAAGCTTTGGGGGAGAATCTATTTATGGACTCTGCTCTACTAGCTGACTAATATTTTAGGTAACCTGAAAGAGAAATAATGGAGGAGGAGGGGTTAAATGTGATGAGGGATAAGAAAAGCAAGGTGAAGGAAGGGGCATGGGAAGAAATAACTAACACTAAAGAGCTTTGAGATGCCGTTTGGAAATTCATTACCTCAGAAGCCTTCTATAATCTATACTTAGAGATATGCAAAAGGTGTTTAAATGTAGTTACCTTATGATGAGTGGCCAGTGCCTTCCTTACATGCCACAGACTTCCTGGAGTAATAAAAAAAGCTCAATGCTAGGAATGTGTTGCCTCCTAGAGGATTGCTAGTCATGGCGTCTCATAGATGCTCTGAAACATTGAAGGCTGTTGCTGCTTCTTTTGTTTACTCTCCAGAGTTTGGAGGTATGAGCTGATTGTGGAAGACGCTAGAGTTTGTACAATAGGACAGAGGGACAGGTACTGACCTGGAAAATTTATCTCTTATTGGCTAGCTTTCACGGAGTTGGAAGGTTTTATTTACACTACTGTGAGAGAAAAGTATCAGTAATCTTTCTCAGCTGTGAACCCTGTGAGTGACAATAACAACTGGCAAGATACACCCACTAGTAAGATGGAGAAACAATATTATGGGAGGAATCGTGTGTGTGTGTGTGTGTGTGTGTGTGTTTGTATATCAATCTTTTCCTCTAAATCTTCCATTTTTGTGTTTACAGATGTGAGTTTATACATAGAAATTATTACATAAATTAAACTGCATGAATACCTATCCCCTGGTTGATAAACCACAATGGCCTAGATAGGAGCATTGTTAACTATGCCCATAATCCCAGAAACAGAAAAAATGACATATTCTTCTAGTTTTATATTTACAAACTTGTAATACATCTAGAGAATTAGTTAACTATATTTGGTTATTTGCTTGTATGCAGTTAATGTACTTTTGAGGTTTCGCTGCTTTAGAAAACTAATATAAATCTCACCAATGTGACTGCACACGCAGGTACTGAATAAGAACAGCAACAATATACATGCTAACAGGAATAGGTAGGGCAGGGGTGGTGGTGAGGGGAGGCCCCGAAGACCTCAACCTTACACCAAGAACTACAGATGGTAAGGAATGCAGACAGCGGGAGAAATAGGCTTCCCCAGAAGAATACACTGTTCGATTATCCAACTCTAAATGATCATCCCTGAAAACATACATACAAGTAACATTAAACGGGCAAGCAGGTTGTATGTAGAAGGATATATGTATGTGCATATACATATATGTGTGCAACAACGATCACAGAAAATAATTATCATGAATTTGAAAGAACGCAAAGAGGGTACATGGAAGGTGTGGAGGGAGGAAAGGAAAAGGGGGATGATTAATTAAATTGTAATCTGTGACATAAAGGAAATAATTTTTAAAATTAGCTTTACTATGAAAAACTTAATGATTCATTACATGGAGTGTGGAAAAACAATGTAATATCACAAACCAGATGGGACTTTGAAAAAAAAAGCACAACTATTGATTGGAACTACAGAACGAACTAGTTCACATAACATTTTAATTGGACTTCAGCTATCAAGTGACGTAGGAATATAGTTTAGAAAACAGCCTTTATAATCGTACCTATGTGTTGTATACATGATAGATGTGAGAATAGTCATGTTATAGTTAATTTCTGCCATATAAATATATCGGTGCATAGAAGTGTGCAAAGATTACTTAAAAATTAAAATATGGTTATTTATAATAATACAAATTCCTGCTGATTATAGAATTTGTTTACCTCATGAATAATGTCTCATGCAGTGTTAATCTATAAATGGGATGTTTATATTAAGTTTTCCCCCAACAAGGCACAGACTTGCAGAAGATGTAAAGACAGTGAGAGTTGGAAGATAGGAAGAAGGACAGTGAAGTATCTTCTGGATACAGTATGACCATTGCACACGTGAGCTTACAGCACCTATGGTTACCTTGTACACAGTCAAGTCAGCCAATAGTCTATCACAGGTGGTAGAGTCTGTCTTAGTTAGGGTTTCCATTGTTGTGAAGAGACACCATGACCAAAACAACTCTTATAAAGGCAAACATTTAACTGGGACAGTTTCAGAGGTTCAATCCATTATCATCATGGCAGAAAGAATGGCAATGTACAGTCAAGCATGGAAATGAGCGTTCTATATCTTGATCCATAGCCAGCAAGGAGGGACTGGATTTCTTACTGGGCAAAGCTTGAGCATAGGAAACCTCAAAGCCCAACCCCATAGTAACACATTTCCTCCAACAAGGCCACACCTACTTCAACAAGACCACTCCTCCTAATAGTGCCACACCCCATGGACCAAGCATTTAAACACATGAGTCTACGGGGGCCATTCCTATTCAAACCACCACAGGCTCTATCCACAGCTAAAGAGCGATTAGCAATTGATGGCTTCTAGGGAAGGGAGAGCTTTTTTTTTTTTATATGACTGCTGGAAGGTTGTCTAGGCTCTACTAAGTAGCCTCATAACTATGCACATGCAGACATCACTAACTGAACTCAGTAGATTATTGGGGAGTGGGGGGAAACAGGTCCTGATGGTGGAAGTGGGGAGTATTCGGGAGAGTAAGGAGAGTGAGAATGAAGATTTGTGGTGGAGATTATCAATATACTGTATAGTAAGAGTAAATTCAAATATCCTTAAAAACCCATGCAAATCTAATATTCTGTGCTGTGGTTTGAATGATTAATGCCTTCACAGGCTTGTGTATTTGAATACTTGGTCTCGGGTTGATAGTGCTGTTTGGGAAGATTATAAACTTTTAGGAGCTAGACTCTTCTTAGAAGAAGTACATCACTAGGGGTGGGCCTTGAGGTATTACAGACTGGCTCTACTTCCTGTTCCCTCTCCTTCCTGTGTGCCAACAAAATGTTATCTCTATGATTCCTCTCAGGAATCATACATACAGCCATATGTTCCTGATGCCATGCTTTCTCCACCATGAGGACCGAATCTTTCTGGAACATCAGGCCAACACACCTCATTCCCTTAATTGCGTTCTGTCAGGATACTGTATTGCTGCAACAGAAAAGTGCATGATACACCCTCTTACATGGACTTATCATATTTTTGTCTATCCATTCATCCTTGGATGAACAGTTGGCTCTTGTGAGTAATGTCTGAGAAAATTTCTTTGCATCTGAGTATTTTAATGATCTTGAATTAAATCCTATATAATGTGATTAAATCCATGATTATGTGATAATTCTATGATTAGTGATTTGAAGACCTATGGCATTATTTTCTAAATTCACCAGACTATTTTATATTTCAACAGGTGGTTCATATTTTTTCTATGTTTTATCTGATTTTTGTGATAGAATTGGTCTTAGTGGCTATGGAGTAGGCTCTGGATATGTTTTTGATCCTCATTTCTCCATGACTGATGGGGTAGGGCATCTTCTGTGTGCCTGTTGGAAAGGTGTGACTATATTTTTTGGAAAAAAATCTAGTTGGATCCCTTGTTCATTTTAAGAATTCCACCCTAGGAATTTAAAAGAGTGCCTCTGATAATATGGAGGTTGTTGTGGGCAGGCTGAAGAGGGGTTCATGTTTCTGGAAAAGAGACATTTTAGACTTTAGATTGACTAGTCTTGGAAAGGAGTTAGAGGAAAACTTCTGAGGCCAGAAAAAATATGAATTGCTTAAATTGAACACAAACAAAAAAAATCTTTTAATTTATTTGTGGCATTTGAGGAAGGGTTTTGCTCTGTGTCCCAGCATGGCCTGGAGCTCATGGGAATGCTTTTGCTTCATTCTTGCAGCTACTGTGAGGGAAAGCATGAACCGCTATGCCCAGCTCAGAATAAATGTCTTGACTTGTACGGACGTAATCAATATCGTTGGCACTTTTCTCTGGGATCATACCTGTGATATTTTTGTATGATGTATGGTTTGAATGTGACTAACATCTTCTATGAATTATTTCCATTATCTAGACCATAGGTAAACAATGGCTCCTCGCCTTTATGTTCACATTACTGTAACATCACAGGTACTTTAGAATCTGTTCGGACGCGATGGGCACATTGCAGGATGAAGCAAGTGCACCGACCTCGAGATTCTACTAATTTATTGAATTTGTTATTATGGTTTGTTCGCAGTGCCTATGACGGGTTCACCACGCTCATGTGTGGAGAACAGCAAACGACTGTGAAGTTGTTCTCTCCACCTTCATGTGTGTTTCTGAGATGGAACACAGGTGGTCATACAAGGGCCTCCCACCAAACCCAGATTTCCTATTTACCTGATAATCGGATCCATTACAGCTTAGCAAAATAATTTTATATTAAAACTTTAACTTGTAAATTTAATTTGCAGTAGAATTTAGAATATTGGGCACTTCATTTTTTTCTGATAAAAGGGAAATCCAGAAGTTTTCCTCTGGGCAGATTATTATACTGTTTATAAATAATTCGATTTCTTCTATAGGCTTTTTGAGCAGAGCAGAACAGTGAACAGGGTCAGTGGCAGGCATTTGACTTCAGCAGGAATGCCCCTCCTGTTCCTCTCTTAGGTTGATTTGTGTTTAAGGTGAGTGCTCATTGGCAGAATGTTGGTTTAAGCAGGAAGAGGTCCTGGGTTTTTATCAAATGTTAGTAGAGTTCTTCTATAACAAACTGTATTAGTACCTTTTCTCACTTCTGAGAATATTCCATTCTATCCTCTGTATCAATACACAAATAGCAAGTTTCCTTAAAGGTAGGAAGCCAGCCAGTCACTGCTGAACTGTTGTTGAATGTAGTACTGAAGAGCACCTGTGATTTATTAGATTTTATTCATTGTGTATGTGTGCATTTGGATTTGCTTGTATACATGCATGCAGGTGTATATATATGCATGTGCACACATGCCCTAGCATGTAGACAGACATGTAGACAGATGTCTACTTGTAGGAGATTCGAGTCTGTTCTTACCTTCTATTCTGTGGGTCCCAGGGATTGAACTCATGCCCTTAGGCTTGGTGGTAAGCACCTTTTCTCACTGAACCATCTCACCTGTTCTGACATTCCTGCCCTGTGATCTTTCCTCACGTGTCTATGGAACCAGAAACTACACACATTGTGCCAAGTGAAATCTTCAACAGCTTCCACGGACAGAAATCAGAAACTGTCATACACTGACCAAGAAAATTCTGTTTTCACCAGTTCATTCAGAGGTCGTCTTCTCAAACACCATTTGTGGCACATATACAAGGTTATCTTTGCACAGTTAGCAACACCAAAGTCCGGAAGGCAGACCAACTACTCACCAATATCGCACAGGTTAAATAAGGCATAAGAATCATGGTCAAGTAAAGGCAGTTCAGAACAGTACAGCATCCTGTGCTGTGAATTAAACAGGATGGGAGTATATGAAGGCATTTGTTCTTTCTCCCAGTGGTTTCTGGAATCCAGCTTGTGCCTGCCACTTTCCTTGTTTCCACACAGCTGCAAATTGTGGGCATCCTTCAGAGGGGTCCCAGAGAGGCTTCAGAAAGCTTGTTACTTCTGTATTGCTATCTCCTCATCTAACTGTTGTTAACATGGTATGTCTCATGAACACTAGGTATGCTATATCTTTTAAGTTTTTGCTTTATTTCTTTTTCATGAAGCCTGTTGGCTCTTCCCAGGAGACTTAGTCAGTTTCTCAGTGTACTACTTCAAACCACACCTAATGGTTCTCAGTTACATGCCCAAATATCAGGATTTCTTTTTTTTCTTTTTTTTCTTTTTTTTTCCGGAGCTGGGGACCGAACCCAGGGCCTTGCGCTCGCTAGGCAAGCGCTCTACCACTGAGCTAAATCCCCAACAATATCAGGATTTCTTATACATCAGCATCGATACGTTGAACTTAAAAATCTATATTTCAGGACTGGCGAGATGGCTCAGCGGTTAAGAACACTGACTCTTCTCCCAGAGGTCCTGAGTTCAATTCCCAGCAACTACATGGTGGCTCACAACCATCTGCAATGGGATCCAATGCCCTCTTCTGTGTGTCTGAAGACAGGGACAGTGTATTTACATAAATAAAATAAATAAATCTTAAAAATCTATCCTTCACATCCTTCTATGCTTCTTCCTTAATGAGATTTTTCTTTGTCTTAGGATTTCATTACTGTGAAGAGATACTATCTCTAGGACAACTCTTGTAAGAGAAGACGTTTGATTAGGGCTGCTTTGCAGTTTTAGAGGTTTAGGCCATTATCTTCAGAGTTGGAAGCATGGCAGCATGCAGGCAGGCATGGTGCTGGAGGAGCTGAGAGTTCTACCTCTTGATTGGAAGGCAGCATGGAGACACTGTGCTCCACATTGGACAGAACTTTAGCACAGGAGACCTCAAATCCTGCCCCGTCGATGACACAGTTATTCCAACAAGGCCATACTTCCTAACAGTGCAACTCCCCATGGGCCAAGGATTCAAACACACGAGTCTATGTGGGGGAGGGGCATACCTACTTAAACCATTACAACTTTCATCTATGTTTTTTACATTCTCTCTTTTTAAAATTGCTACTTGCACAACTGGAGTGAAAACCCTGAAAGGGATTCTGAGGAACTATTGAGCTTTACAGGGGAACTTTAGTGCCCAGTACATAGCTGATCCCCAATTAAGAAGTTTAGAATGCATAGCTGGATGAAGGAGTGACTGTGGGTGAAACATTCTGGAAGATTCCACAGAAGCTCACAGCTCAGCCACCTGTGAGAGGCAGTGCCATTTCTAGGAGGGGCCTTTCCTCATACATCCCTTGCATCCTGGCACAGAATCTGATTACTTTACTGATCAAAGTACACATATATAAATTAACTCAAGGTTAACAAACGCTCTTTTAACTGTCCATCACTATTGTTCAAGCAGCTTAATAACTAGCTTACAGAATTGTTCGCAGTTCAATTCTGAATAAAGCACGTCGTTGGTTCTAGCATTAATAAGGAGCAGAATTAGGAACACTTGAGTACATTTCAGAAGCATATATACTTTTTGTTGACGGTGTGTGCATAACTAGGCAATTTGTTCATTATGTTTTTTTCCCTATGAATGTGAAAATATTCTTACGTTCATCCACGTAATAATAGTTGCCAAAAGGACATTGGTTTGCTACTTACCTTTGCCTGCAGTGCTCTGTCACATAAATTAAACATTTGTATGCAGTTCAGGTTTTTCTTTTTAATTCCTGGAAGTAGTTTTATGGTTTCTTTTTTCTTTGTACTTTTTAAGAAAAGTGTAGTTACCTGCCCTTGGCAGGTATGGACACTTTCCCATGAAGCTGCCTCTGTGGGTGTTTTACTTGCTGTAAATCATGTCAAATTCTATAACTACCAGTGTGTTCAGACAGTATGTCTTCTACTGTCCATCTTAATAAGTCATGTTTTCTTTAAAATATTTTACTTGAATTTTCAAGGAGTAGAACAAAGTGGCTTCATGTCTTTTCTGTTTCTGGTTATAGTTTCTGATTTTGTTAAGTTGATTTTTTTATGTTCTTACGAAGAAGATTTTAATTTTCAGAAAATCTGTTTTGAGGTTATTGAGACGGCTCAGTGAGTAAAGGGAATGGCTGCTACAGCTGATGACCTCAGGTTGACCCCTGGGACCCACACGGTGTACAGAGAGAACCAACTCCCACAAGCTGTCTTTTGCTCTCTCCATGAGCACCGTGGAATGCACCCTCCAGGCCTCACAATCCATCAACCAACTAACCAGCTAATCAATCACTAGATGTGATGAATCAGCCAATCAATCAATAATTGTGACCAAAAGGCCAATCAATCAATAAATGTGATCAGCCAACCTGTCAATCAGTAAATGTGATCAACTAGCCAATCAGTCAATAAATGCAATAAGAAATTTAGATCTTAAAATTATGTGTGAATTTTCTATTTTGATAATTTCTAACATAGCACTTTAAAAAATATTATTATCTATGCTAGATGTGCTCACCTTTAATCCCAGTACTCAGGAGGCAGGGGCAGGTGGATCTCTATGAGTTCAAGGCCAGCATGGTCTACAGGACACTTGGACCACA
The DNA here is from genome assembly GCF_021556685.1 of Rattus norvegicus. NCBI lineage: Eukaryota > Metazoa > Chordata > Mammalia > Rodentia > Muridae > Rattus > Rattus norvegicus. Next base: position 55,421,544 of record NC_141543.1, on the reverse strand, counting down.
TAGAGAAATCCTGTCTCAAAAAATATATTAATTTATTCTTCTTGATTTTTCTGTTTCATGTGGTTATCTTTCTAATTTCATAGATTAATATCTACTTTATCATCATTTTAATTAAAATGTACCGAGTAGTGTGAAATATTCTTTTCATTGCTTAAACTATATTTCAAGGATATAATAGATAGTGTTTCTATCACTGTGGTCTTTCCAAGTTCTACAAATCAGATCAGCATGTCTAAAAATTGATGAGAATTTTCCAGTTTCAAGTGGTAGAACATTTTGCTTTATAGTTTGGTGTTCATTTCTGCTTTTCTTCTGTTTGAAAAGTGTTGGTATTTCTCATGTCTTGATAAGTGGCCAATTTTGGAAAATAGTGTTTTCAGGTGAAACAAGTTCTGTTGCTTGTTTTTGGAAGGACAATGCCCTGTGAACTCTGACATTTTACACCAAGTTTCTCCCTTCTTGTTGGCTTTCTCTATTTTGTTTTTCCCTCTACAGATTGCAACAGGTAATGTAAGCCTTCCTCTTCACGGTGCTGTGCTTTTTTATATTTCTAGTTGTTTCTGCCTTGTAAACATTGAAGTTGCATTGGGGAGATGCCTTTGAATCCTTCATTTAATCACTGATTAGGAAATATTCTTTTCATTGTCTTCTAGTACTCTAGCAAGTAACTCATTTTTGAAAAAATATTTTATATTTTGGAGTTATAACCAGATCATTTCCTCTCTTCCATTTTTCCTCTCCAAACCTTTCCAAATCCACCTCTTTGCTCTTTTTAAAGATCATGGTCTCTTTTCTCATTGATTATTGATTATATGCATGTATGTAGTAAGTAAATAATTAGTTAACTAATTAACTTTATACCCCCATTGAAGTTTTCCCTCCCTCCTTCCCTCCCAGTCCTTTCCCTCTCCTTCCCTGCCTCACTCATCCACTCCTCCTCCCTTTCTCTTCAGAAAAGGGGAGGCTTCTAAAGGATATCAACCAGCCATGGTATGTCACATTGCAGTAAGATTAGGCACATCTCCTACTGAGCCTACAAGAGACAGCTCAGTAGGGATAAATGGTCCCAAAGGCAGGCAGCAGAGTCAGAGACTGCCCCTGTTCCTGCTGTTAGGCATCTCACATGAAGACCAAGCTGCATAACTGTTACATTCATATGTGCAGAGGTCCTAGGTCAGTTCTATGCATGCTCCCTGATCGGCAATTAACTCTCTGTGAACCCCTTTGGGGTCAAGTTATTTGAATTTGTAGGTTTTATTATGATGTCCTTGACCCCTGGGGCTCCTCCAATCCTTCCCCTCCTCTTTTGCAAAATTCCCCAAGCTCTACTTAGCATCTGGCTGTGGGTGTCTGCATGTGTTTCCATCCATTGCTGGGTAAAGCCTCTTTAATGCTAGGCTCCTGTCTGTAAGCAGAATGTCATTAACAGTGTTAGGGATGGGCTAACTCTCATGGCACAGGTCTTGAAATGAACCAAGTATTAGTTGGTCATTCCTTCAATTTCTGGTTTATTTTTACTCCTATACATCTTGTAGGCAGGACAAATTGTAGATTGAAGGTTTCATGGATGGGTTGATGTCCCAATCCCTCCATTGGAAGTCTTGTCTGACTACAGGAGCTGGCAGGTTCAGACTCCATATTCTCCATTGCTAGGAGTTTTAGTTAGGGTCCAACCTCCTGGATTTCTGGGAGTATCCATTATCTTAGGCTTGTAGCTCATCTCAGAGATTGCCCCTCCCCCAATTCTAGTTGTCTCTCTCAATACTCTTCTCCTCTGATCTCCTACCTGAGTCCTCCTATTCCCATTCCCAACTCCCATCTAGTCCCTTTCCCCATCCACCCATAATGAATAGAATAGAATAATGTTTATTCAATTTCCCCCTTTCAGTGATATTCATGAGTTCTTTTTTGAGCCATTCTTAGTACTTGGAGTCTCTCAGTCTTTGGATTATAGCATTGTTATCTTTTCCTTTACAGCTAATATCTACTTGGTGTAACTCTAACCTAGCAAGAGAGACCTATATCTTTGAAGAAAGAAATTGAGAAAGATATCAGAAAATGGAAAGATCTCACATGTTCATGGATCAGTAGGATTAACATAGATTCAACTCAATTCCTGTCAAAATGCCAACACACATAATCCTTTATGGAACTTTAAAGAACAATATTCAACTTTATATTGCAAAACAAAAAACCCAGGATAGCTAAATCAATCCTGTACAATGAAAGAACTTCTGGAGGTATTCACCATCCCTGATTTCAAGCTGTACTACAGAGCAATGGCAGTAAAACCTCATGGTATTGACATAAAAACAGACTGGTTGACCAATGGAACGAAATTGAAGACCTAGAAGTAAATTCACACAGCTATGAATACTTGATATTTAACAAAGAGGCCAAAATTATACAATGGAAAGAAAAAAATCACCTTCAACAAGTGATGCTGGTCTAAGTGGATATCTGCATGTAGAAGATGTAGAAGAATACTAGTATATCCCTATCTATCGCCCTGTACAAAGGATCAGGTATTTAAACACTAGGTCTGCAGGTGGTAGTACTTCATGGAAAGATTATGGAACCCTTTGCAGGCGAAGCCCTGATGGAGAAAGAACACCAGCTAGTGTGGGCTATGAGGTTTTATGAATTTTCTACCTCTGCGTCTAGTTTGTGGACCAGTCAGCTTCCTGTGCCTGTGGCCACCCATCCCCTGCCTATTGCCATATCTTCTCAGCCATGATAGATCACATTCTTCTGGAACCATAAGATAAAATGAGCCTTTATTTCCTAAGCTGCTTCTGCTTTTGTCACTCTACTCTATCAAGGTAACAGAAGAGTAACTAGTTGAGGTCTCAATTATGTCATGGACTTTGTCTTAAATCTTTTAGTTTTGTTTCCTTAAAGCAACTACAACTATATAATTGTTCTACAACTATATAATTAATTTCTTCTTTGGAAGTATGTGTAGTATGTGGAAGTAAGTAGGAAAGCTCAAGCACATGTGGATACTTTGAGAAGTATAGTTGTTATAACATTCTTATGTCTATTAAAGACAATTTCTTTTTAATTCTATATTATGAAGAATGGTTAGGTTTCTCCTCTCTTGTTTTTAATTTGACCATATTTTTGCATAGTATTTATTGTTATTTAGCTGACAAGCATCTTAGCCCTATGTCTTGGTTTGTAGATCGTCTGGTCTGTCCTTGACTCACAGTTATTAGGGGCTTGGACTCATACACCTATGTTATTCAGAACTGATCCCATGTTCATGTTCACGCCAGCTGCTAAACATATTAGGCACACAAGAAGTGCCTAAGACTAAGAAGTGACAAGATCCTCATTGTCTCTGTCTCAGAAACATAAGAAATCAGACTCCAGAGGATGGGTGGGGTGGGGTTTCTGTATGTAGGGGTGGAGTCTCTGTAGAGTGGGGGTGTGGTCTCTATTTTGACCCAATGGGACCCACCACAAATATGCAGATTGTACAGTTGTGCTCAGATCGGTGAGCAGGGCACGATACGGCTCTTGAAAAGTACTGCTGAAGATTGAACCCAGGGACGTGGGTATGCTAGGCAAGTGCTCTACTACTGATGTACATCCCAGTATATAGAAAGTGCCTTGGTAATAAAGGTATTTTGTTAAGGGTTAAAGGGTGGGACTTCCTTACACAGGCTCAAACCAATCTGTATAGTAGGGGACTTGGCGCCTTCTCTTTTCTGATTCCTAAGATATTGGATTAAAGATTCAGTTTCAGGGTTTTAGCTTAAGTGGCTCCATCTTGTTTGGGACTTTGGGGCTCAGTATATAGAGTTGCTCTACACAAAACAATGGTTCCTATGACATTATTTGACTATCAATGACCAAATGTCCATACCAACAGGAGGATGGGAAAAGCATGATGGATAAAGCTAGAATACAACTCATTAAGAAGGATTGCACACTTACACTTAAGCTGCCAATAAGGATAAGGCTTGGTCCTTACCAAGGTTGCATGAGAGAGTTCTGAATCAAAAGTGTTTGTAGCATGATGTCACAAGGGATACCGAGGCCACCAAGATGAACCATCTGGTTAAGTCACCTAAGTTTGACTCCCTAGGACCCACATAGTGGAGGGAGAGAAATGGTTCCCACAAGTTGTTCTCTCTCTCTCTCTCTCTCTCTCTCTCTCTCTCTCTCTCTCTCACACACACACACACACACACACACACACACACACATACACACATATGTATATGTATATGTATATGTAAGTACTTGACACTTGAATAAATGTAATAATTAAAGAAGAGATTGAGTCATTGGGACCAAAATCAGAATAGCAGTTAGTTCTCAGGAGGACTGACTGGAAAGGCTGTAAAACATACTGTGAAGAGATGAAATATTTGAGTCTTGTTCTGTGGATTAACACCATTAAAAAACAGACAAAAAGAGAAAAGAAAAAGAATCAGTATATGTCCCAGAGTTCTTGGGTCCACACTTGGCCCTCTGGCACAGCTCTGTAGCTGCCCATTGGAATACTCTAACTTCTGGAGTTTGTCAATTGATACTGCTGATGGGTGTCACCTGATTAATCAATGCTCACAACTGCACATCGCCTCTTCCTGGTTCCAAAGCTATGATGCCATGTGTCTGCCTGAAGAGATGATCTTCCACCTAGGCAGGGGACAGAATGGCGCATCAAAAACTCACTGTCATAACACTGCTCACAATGAAGTGCTAAGGAATAATAATGGCGCCCTTATCCTGCATACGTGTTTTCTTTTCCATTAAATCTCAGATATGCTGTTTGCTTTCGTATCCTTGGTTCGGGCTGCTTTGAAATCCATAGGGGGAAAGAAACCCCTCATTACGTTCAGCAGCACAGCCCGCAATGCAGCAGCGCTCCTATTCGGTTTTCCTTCTGTAAATATTTGTGCTCTCTCAGGCTAAGGAGTGGCTTGTGCTAGAGACTAAAATATCCCCATTTATATCCTCCAGGTGCGGCAGGAAACGACTGACCCCTCACCCTGCCCCCGCAGTGACCTCAACCCTGCTCCTGAGGACCACCCTCCCAGCCGCCTAAGGCGGACCCATGATCACCTCTCCAGGTTGGCAGTCAAACAGCAGAGGATGAAGCGAGAACGGAGGGATTATTGCAACCCAGTTCTTTCATTCAGGATGTGAAGGTCACTGAAGCTTTCATTGTTGCCTTCAAGTTTGTTCGTGAGAGGATGGATAAACAATGTTGACAGCACAGAAGTCCAATCTGTCCAGAATTAGAGCTTGGTCTAGTACAGACCAAAGACAGAAGAAAGAGATGTGTAATATGTCCAACAATAGATAGAACATTTCCAAGGCCTGAGAGAAATAGAATTTTTTTCTCTACTTGGTCTAGCTGTTGGGTTTTCCTGGCTTTCCAAAAGAGGGACAAGCTCTGAATGAAGATACACAGTAAGTCCTACAGTCTCTTCTCCACCGGTCTCTCTCTGCTCACCTGCTGTCAGGGAAGAGCCCTGGAGAGTCTCTTCAATAAATACTTATGGAATTGCATGCTAGTCCAGGCATTTGGCTTGTCCTTTACTTCTTAATGTTTCAGTTTTACAACTTGACGGATCCATTCCATCCTTCATCTTTCTCAGTTCTTACTGCTGATGGCCTAACTGTGATACCCCGGGAATGTCAGTATTACCACCTATGTCAGTGGCCCTGTCTAGCATCTAAGCTCACATCAAGGAGAAACAAAGGCATCTTGAGAACACACACACACACACACACACACACACACACACACACACACACACACAGAGAGAGAGAGAGAGAGAGAGAGAGAGAGAGAGAGAAATTAGATTAACTCAGTAGGTATAATAATAAGCTCATAAAAAATGAAACAAACATACAAAAATGTAGGGAAATTAATGTGAGACTAGAAAGTTTTCAAGTAGAGAGCATTGCTTAATTAGAACACACAGTAAAATCCATGGGTATTACACCAAAGCCACAGCTGCAAGAGAACTCAGAAAGTTCTTACCTGCTCTAAACCAGGGGTTTGAGAAATGAGAAAGCATTATGGGATGATTGCTTTTATCATTTTTTAATAAACTTAGAAAACAAGTGCAAAAGGGACACTCTGATATCTACAAAGGTGGGGGTATTTTCTGAAGTAGCTTGGAAAGGAGAAACAGTGCCTTTTTGGGGGGTCACACTAAGCCCCTCTTATCTTCTTCCCCTGTACCCTAGCTCGCCACAAAGCAGTGGAGTCCATTTCATTTTTCATATCCAAACCAAGATCACCTTACAAGCAAAGTTCGTAATTTCAAGGGCTGATATGAGTGTGATGGCTAATGTTAGCTGTCAACTTGGCACACTTGGGAAGAGGGACCCTCAGCTGAAGAATTGCCTTCATCAGACCTGTTTGTGGGTCATGTTCTTGAGTGTTCATTGATGGAGGAGGGACTAGCCCACTATGGGTGCCACCATTCCTAGGCAGATAAGTTTGGGCTGCATAAGAAGGGAAGCAGGGCCTGAGCCTGGGAGCCAGGCAGTAAGCAGCATGTCTCCAAGGCTTCTGTATTAGTTCCTGCCTGGAGTTCCTGCCCTGACTTCCCTCAGTGATGGACCGCAGGTTGAGAACTATAAGGTGGAAGAAAACCTTTGCTCTTTTGACAAAAGGCAAATGACAACAGTATTTCTCAAGATAAAGTGAGGCTTGCTGCAAAATCCTTCTTTCAGGTGTTAGAGCAGAATGCCCACGTTTCAGTCTTTCTGTCTGAATTTCTTCAGACCTAAAGACCTGAAGACCTTCAAAGGAGATGAGAATGCCTCAAAGTGCACAGGAAAATTCCATGTCAGGATAGCAGGACAGTGGCCCATGAGGAACTGAGCAAATGCTAATGCTGTCTTATTTCCTCACTAAACAAGAATTAAAATATGCACTCATTTATTAACAGCGACAAAAGCCTAGAAAAATAGCAAACAAACAAACAAACAGCAGCACCAACAAAAGAACAGAACAAACCTAAGGAGGGAAAATGGAGTAATAGAAAAAAATTAATAAAAGTTAAAATAGTGTAATTGGTAAGTAACTCAAATACTAGTTCTTTGATAGGGATAATAAAAATGGATGTCAGATTAACATTAACAAAAAATTTAAAAAGAGCATATCTCTTTAAAACTATCTTTTTTTCCTTCTTTTCTCTCTCCCTCCCTCCCTCTCTCTCCCTTCCTTTTTCTTCTTTCTTTCTCTTTCTTTTGTTTTCTTTTTTCCTTCTTTCCTTCTTTCTTTTCTTTCTTTCTGAATTATGTGTATGTGTCTGGGTTCCTGTGTAAGTTAGCAAATATGAATACAGGTACTGCAGGAGGGAGAGGAAAGCATCAGATTCTCTGGAATGGGAGTTGCAGTATGTGGCCAGCTGATGATACAGGTCCTCTGCAAGGACTTAACTGAAAACATCTTCCCATCCTCCATTTATTTCTTTTATATTCTTATTTCAGGGGCTCTTAATATTCTCATTGAGTACATTCACTTAGTTATGGTTAAGAGTCAAGATTCATCATCTCCATCTCTCACTCCCAAACTAGTAATTCATAGTCCATAAAAGACCTCACTGTGAGTCCAGAAGCCATGACTTCAGGATAGAAGTGTGAGAAGCGGGTTGTGGAAACGTCCTCTAATTGCACCAAAAATTAGTACCGATTATGAAATGAAATATTATGAAATTAAAAAGCATTTCTCTTTGCATCAAAGGAAACAATTGGCGGATGAAGAGACCACCTATCTCTTCAGAATGAAATACCTTGGACACTATATATATGGAAATCTAAAAGTTAACTTTATCAAAAAACAAACAACCCAAAATGACTCAGTAAATGGGCAGATAAATTTAACATAAAGTTCTTAAAAGAATAAATAGAAACTTCTAACAATTATTTAAAAACTCTTTAACATCCTTAACCATCAGGGAAACACAAATTCAAACTGTTTGAAGATGTCACGGTAAGATATTCAGAATGTTGGTCATCAAGAAAAGTAGCCACAAACATAGTCCCAGCACTTGAGAAGGAAGAAGATCAAGAGTTCAAAGACAATCTTGGGTTACATAGCAAATTTGAGGCCAGTCAGAGCCACATAAGACCTGCTTTAAAATAGAAAGCAAAACGAAAGGGCTAAATGTGAATGAAAGGAAGAGAGACAGACAGGTAGACAAATAGGACAAGTACTGGTTAAGATAGAGAAACAGGAATCCTTAGGCAATGCTTGTGGGAATTTAGGCTAGTTCTGTGACTATGGAAGTCAATAAGTAGGTTCCTCAAAAAACTAAAGATGGGCCACAGTATGGCCCAGCTACACCACTCATAAGCACAACGGAATCTAAGTCAGCACAGCACAGAGATGCCTCCACATTCAAGATAATTTGTGTATACAATTGTCAAGAACTGGAACAAACTGTTTGATGTCCATCAAAGGCAGCATTGATAAATAATGTTTATACATAGTGCTCTTATATTTTAAGTGTTTTCCTCGCACATGTAGACATGTAGAGTTATCATGTGTGTATGTACATTAAATATATCATATACATATGTAATTTACTTTTATATCTATACTTGTCTAAGGGGTCTAGAAAGAATAAGAGAATGTAATAAGGAAAAGAAAGATATATTGCAGGCTTTCCTATGTTCATAGGTAGAATCTAGATTTAACTACACACACATACACAGAGAGACACAAACACATGCATGTGTGCACACACAGGACAAGACAGCAGAAGAGGGATTCTCTGTAGGAAGGAAGGGGACCAAGGAGAGAGGAAAAGGAATGATGGAGAAGGGAGTGTGGAGGGTCAAAGAAGAGTAAATGCTAGTGTGGCATATTTACAAAAATCTCACAAAATCCATTATTTTGTGTGCTAAATACATTTAAAAATTAAAAATAACTGTACTTCTCAATAGGTACTCCTGGGGAAGCTAATTGGTAAACTTTCTCTTTGAGTTATTAAAATGAGGATACTGTATGAATTTTTAAGGATGACCAGAGGAGGAGTTAGGAAGAAACAATTTTTTCTCTGTTAGCTCCCACGCAATAAATGATGTGGCTTCAGTTTCCTGATGCATATGCTAAAGATTTGAGTGCCTTGTGATAATACAGAAAAAAACCACTTAAGTTCAGAAACACAAACTGTTGTAGGTGGGGGAGATGATACTTTATAGAGATGCCTTGAGTCTCAAGATGTCTCCCTTGACACAAGCTAAGGTTCTTTGGGAAGAGGAAATGGTAATTGAGAAAATGGCTGCATGTGATTGCTTGTAGGGAAGTCTGTGAAGCATTTTCTTGATTGATAACTGATGTGGAAGGGTCCAGCTCACTGTAGGTGGTGCCACCCCTGGGCAAGTGGTACTGGATTCTATAAGAAAGGTAGCTGACTATAGGCCTGGAGCATGTGAGTAAGCATGCTCCTCTAGGACTCTGCTTCCAATCTCGCCCTCCAGGTTCCTGTCTTAGCTTGCCTTCATTATGGACTCTAACCTGCAACAACTTCTCCCAAGTTATTCATGGTCAGGGTGTTTATCAGAACAAATGGATATAGAATCTAGTATCTGAGATTGGGTGATCGTTGGGATATATCTGGGCATGGATTTGGGGGGAGGATTGTGAAAGTGTTTGCTTTTTAAAAGTTATTGAGTATTCAAAGATTAATGGGCTGTTCTATCTGAGACTGAAAACTAAGAATGTTGAGAGAAACGTAAATGATGAAAGCCTTGTTTGTGACGTTTCAGAGGAAAGCAAGGATTCTATAAGGGCCATTCATATGATACATATTTGAATTAAAAATCTAGTCATCCAGGCTGAAGCATCTGCTGTAGTAAGAGACAAAAACCATTGAAATCAGACCTTTGTTTTACCAGGACACTTGGTGCTTATTAGGTGGTCCTGAAGAACCAGCTGGGATTAATAAGAGACCAGCAATACTGAAGTGAAATCTCCTGGGAAGTATTTCTCAGCATCACCACACAGAGTTGTGATCAAGAGGTAGCCAAGGCTGCATGTCAAGCTGGCAACCAATCATTGTAAGAGTCTCCCATGTGGCTCTGGTTTGGCAATATGGAATTCATAGGATTGAAGGGGTCATGATGCACCCTCATCATGGTCACAATGTCATAAGGACCTTGGGAGAGGCCAGTAAAGTTCACTGATGAAGGTGCAGACTTGGAAACCCCAGGATTTAAGGGGTCACAGTGAAAGTTCATGGAGAGAGGCCTCAGAAGTAGAGGACCCAGCATATTAGATAGGGGTATGGCCATCAGGAAGAGTATCAGGTACACAATAATGGTGTGCTGAACCTTGGAGACAAATTGTGGGTGCTAAGGATGTCAGAGCCAGAGAGTGAAGCTGCCCAAGTGTTTTGGAGTCCAGAGCATTCATGAGTGAATCCCAGAGGCAGGCCACTGAGCTACAGGATTTAGTGGATACTCCCATTTGCCTGCTTTGCTTTGATCTAACTGTAATTGTGTTTTGCTTCTTTCCTTTATGGAATAAGAAGTATAGAAAGGTTTGTTTGTTTAATTTTACAGGGGCCTGTATTTGAAAGAACGGGGTATTTTAAAAAGACTACACTAAACTGCTTGGAATTTTATAGAATGTGGGACTTTCGAATGTTAGAATGAGTTTTGTATTTTGATATTGATATAACATGAGATCCTGGGGGATAAATCAGAAAGGAAAGGTTATTGATTTAATAGTGATTTTGTTGTGTGTCAAGTCCACAAAGTGTTAATTATGCTGTTTGGCTTTTTATTTCATTTCATTTCATTCCATTTTATTTTATTTTTCCAACTTGATACAAGCTATGGTCATGTAGGATGAGGAAACCTCACTTGAGAAGATGTCTCCATCAGACTGGCCTGTAGACAAGTCTGTAAGATGTGTTCTTGATTCATGATTGACGTGGGAGGGCCCAGCTCACTGTGGGTGGTACTGCCTCTGGGCAGATGGTCCTGAGAGATACATAAAAGATAACAGAATGTGAGTCTGGAGAGCAGTGCAATAAGCAGCAGCCTTTTTCTGGTTCTGCTTTAGTTCCTGCCTCTAGTTCCCTAACCTGAACTCCAACCTTGGCTTCTCCCAGAAATTGATTATAATGTGTGAGATGAAATTAACCCTTTCCTCCCCAGGCTGCTTTTGGTCACGGTGTTTAACATGGCAATCAAAAGCAAAGTGGGACAACGATAACATTTCTCTGTCTGCTGTAGTTGCCTTGATTCAAACATGGCTAGTGAAATGCTCACACCATGGCTCATCCAAGTTCAGAGAAGTTATAGGTATAGCATGCACATGGAATTTGAAGATGACAAACTTTAAGAGAATATAAAACCTCAATAATCGTTATGAGCTGACCCAGTGTTGGAGTTAACGCATCCTTGAATGTCCTGTATCTGAGATGCTTGGGATGAGATATGTCTTGGACTTCAAATGATTCTTTTCAGATTCTGAAATAACTTCGTGTATATTGAAATACCTTAAAATAACCATGCTCTAGTCATAAAAATCACTTGTCCTAGTGTACATTCTGATCATTTATCTCCTTAAGAGAAAATGACTTTATACAATATTTCCAGCTTGCTTACATTTTGACAGTAACCTGTCATGTGGATTTAGTTACAGAATTGTTTCTGTGTGACATTATGGTGTTCAAAACTTCCAAATGTTACAGTGTTTTTAGTTTGAATTCTCACACTAGGGATGTTCAACCAGCAATTTTAGTCATATTGGCATAAATTAAAATATTAATAATTAATCTTACCAGTTTTCTTTTACTTTTGTGGAAATGCAGCCAGGAGAGAGTTTGAAATTCTCTCTCTCTCTCTCTCTCTCTCTCTCTCTCTCTCTCCCCCCCCCTCTTCTCTCTCTCTCTCTCTCTCTCTCCCCCCCTCTTCTCTCTCTCTCTCTCTCTCTCTCTCTCTCTCTCTCTCTGTATGTGTGTGTGCACCTTATATTTGCAATGGTGAATTGTGTCTCAGACAGACAGCTCTGCTGTGGTCCCTGGAGTATCCCCTCAGAGCCTGTTCCTATCACTACAGCCGTCTCCAGACGACGAGGCTCCCAGTGTAATGTATACCTTCTCTTCTGGTGTCAGTGCTGGGAGGGGTATAGACCCCCCCTCCTTTTTCATTTCTGATGATCCTTTTCTTTAAATTTTAAGATATGGGGAGAAGGGGCAAAAAGAAGGAAATGGTTGTTTCTAGTTGCCGTCCCTCCAGATGGTTCTGAAACAGCATCTTTCCAAACACAACAAGGGGGACACACCATAATTATAGTCCTGAAGAACCAACTTAAACATGTCAACTCTTTTAGTATTTATTTAAGGTGGAAAATTAAAAAATGCAGATTTAAAAAAAATACCTTTCATGTTTTCTACAAACTGTTCCAGGGCTGCGCAGAGACCGCATATGCCAAGATTTTGTGAAAAGGACCTTTTATTTCAATGTTACTTGGTGCCGACTGTTTGGTTTTAATAAAGGGTCTGAATAACCATCTACGAAATGTCAGGAATGCGCTATTTTAGTCATAACTCTTTACCTGTGTTCCAGGGCCTAGCTAATGAGGATCTCCCCAACAGTGGATGAAAATAACCAAAACTGGAAAGATTCGTCCAGTGACGTCACTGATGACTTAGTTCTCAGGAAGTCGTAAGTACTCAGATCTGCCCCTGGCTCTGTCAGAACCTTACTGCAGGGTGCGATTTTTAAGCATCTGGAATGTTTTCTCTAAGATCCCATAGATATAAGGTTCTTGTCTTGTGCTCGCCCTGTCTCTTGTAGAGTCACGTGCACCATTTATTACCCAGTAGCCTAAAGATGTTCTACTAGACATGGTCTGGCCCCGGAGTGTCCATGCTTATGCAGACCGTGCCTGCATTTCTGGCGGTTATCTCGTGTTAGAAGACCTGACCCTCCTGACGCAGCTACCTTAATTATATCTCCCTTTAAAACCAGCTTAGTCATTCAAAATACATTTTTAAAGGCTTCCAGTGAAAAGCATTAAAAAAATAAAAAACTTTTAACCATAATTTAGTAATTCTCCAGCCTTGATTCTTGGCTTTCCTTGCTGCCTAAGTGGCCATATATTTTATAAGCCCTGCTAATTTGCTGTTAAATTTGCTATTTATATGATCCTAGATGATTTGTTGGACTTCACTGAACAGAAAGGATTTTTATTAGCAGTCAGTGCTTTCAAAGAGGTGGATTTTTTCACACCATCAAGGCCACTTTCTCAACGTATTGACAGCTTTATGAGGCAAGCTGGATAAAGAACAGTTTCCTGCATCCAAAAACGCTTTGCATTCCAAGGGGCAAAACTTGGACCCTTAATTAGGATATAAGAGCCTTCCTTTCTCTCCCGACATCCCCCTGGGGGCCCAGAGTGGCAACCCTTGCATGCAGATAGTTAATGGTGTTTCCAGACTTTCAGCCTGCTAAAATTAGGCAGGACCGAAGGTCAACCGCTTACCTGGCTGTGGGCCAGCGCAGGACAGATTTTTCCCCCCTTCGGCACATCTGCATTTTGTATACATACACACGCCGCCATTTTGCCCTTATCTCCTTGATGGTGTTTTGCCTACTGCAAAAAGCTGTCAGATGAATCCTGTTTTGAATCTAATTGGAACCTGCGTTTGGTGTTTTTCACAAGTGCTCCTGGGCTATCTCCCATAAGACATCCCTCTCTGAGCAGAACACCAGGGGATTCTCCTCATTCCCTCCTGACCTCACCACCCATCCTGTTTACTGCGCTTTTAAGACTTTACTGTTTCTGTTACATTTTTCTTTATTGTTTTTAATCCTACCCAGTAAATTCCTTATGTTTTTAGCACTGTGTGAGAGCTTTGATTGTGCAAACAACGGGCGGTCGCATGGTGAGCGAGCCTTTGAGAGTGCAGGGTAAGGGCCTGGTAGGTATAATTGGTTGTGATCTGTGGGCCTCAGAGAATAATGCCAGGCGGCTTTGCTTTGTTTTTGTAGAAAGTCCCTGTCAGTAGTCACATTAAGCAGGCTTCTCTACCTAGAGCGTGGGGAAGGCTGAGCTGAAGTGTCTCCCTTGTGAGGCATTCAGCTCATGTTAAGATATGAGGATCCCCTGAAGTCTTACGCAGTCCTGTGAGCAACAGTCTGAACTTCGTCACAAAGATGCCCATGGGAAATATCTTGAATTCGCTAGCTTTCTTTCTCTGCTTATTTAGCAAAGAAATCTGGAGAAAGATCTAGCTTTTTGACTCAAAAGTGAACAAATACAGAGGAAAAGGTGGTGAGGAAGATTAAACTTGGGCTTTGTGCATGAGTTATAAAATCGAATTGCTAAGCAAAGCTGCCTAAAATGTCAGCCATATATCTCCTCGGGTCAGAATTCAAGAATTAAACTCTCTTTGACACGGAGCTCAAGTTCAGTGTCTGCCTGCATCGGAGCACCCTGCAAAGGTTTTACCTCCATTCTGCTCTCGTTCTGTCTTGTTCTCACTTTTTGGCAATCTCATCTCAAAGAACACACTTCCCCGTGCTCACACTCCTACGCCCATATCTGCAGTCCCCCAGGATGCCTACAAGAAGCAACAAAACTGGAGGTAATGGGCCTGAGTGAACCCTTGGCCCCTCCAGTTGCTTAGAACTTGCTAATCACGTGATCGAGGCAGCCAATACGCAGGGAGCAAGCTCTGTGTCCTGAGCTCACTGTGTCAGGCGGCTTTGCGGAGCCAGTCTCCCCCACACAGCCAAAGCTGCTTCCCTCTCTTTGTGTTTGTAACAGAACGAAGTGACAATTAGCTGAGTCCTAATCAGTGTGGTGTAGTCTTTCCTATGTATAATCTATGAATCCCAGAGCTTCTGCTCTCATAGTTGCTCTCTAAAAATCAACAGGATAGTGAAAAAGATCCTTCCCTTTCGACCTCCACGGTTCCCATAGTTACAGTCACTTTCCCTTCTTCGTCTAGTCAGCAACTCTTGTTCTGTTTTTAGTTGCTGGCCTCTTGTGTTTCCTTTTCTGTTTCAAGTTCCCTTTCTCGCAAGTCAGTGACCTTGCCTGACACTAGGCGCAAAGGAGTCCTTCGTTAATTCTGCCTGCTGGTCGCTATATTGCCTCATCTACACCCTGGAGTCTTTACTGGTCCAGGGAACCGAGTGACACCAACTGTCCCTCCAGGTATTTCCCAATGGTTGTATTTGCTCTTCCTTAAAGACAGCTTCCAACATCCAGAGTCTCCATACAGAAAGAGGATCCACTCTACTGTTTAACCACACCCCCTGTATAACTTTCCTGGTCACAGAGATAAAATACCCGATAGAGACAACTTAAGGAAGGAAGGGTTTGACTCTCAGCTCCATCGAGTTGGGAAGTTACAGCAGTGGGGCTTGAGGCCACTGACTATGCTGCATCCAGCACAGAGAAGGGATTCTTCTGCTTCAAGCTCCATTCTATGTGGCCCAGGACTCCAGCCCAGGGAACAGTGCCACTGTGCTTTAGGGTATATCTCCCAATGTTTGTTAACCTAATCACGATAATCCCTCATAGACACCTAGATAACCCAATCTTTTCTTTTCTCTTCTCTTCTCTTCTCTTTTCTTTTCTTTTCTCTTCTCTCTCTCTCTCTCTCTCTCTCTCTCTCTCTCTCTCTCTCTCTTTCTTTCTTCTGATAACCCAATCTTAATCCCTTGCAGGGCAGATGTGCCCAGAGGTATGCCTACTAAATAGTTCTAGAACCTGTCAAGCCCACACACAATACTAAGCATCACTGTGCTCTGGGAGGTTATTATACCAATTGAACACGTTCCATGTTTAGAATAGCTAGGAAAATGCTTCCAAGGCTGACTTTGGCCCTTTGATTTTCTGTCCCTGTTAATAAGCAGAAAGTCCTTCCACCCTCTCTTCCTTTACCTACCCTTCCTTCATTTCTGATAGTAAATTTTTAGCAAACGTGCCTGTTCCTGTTCCACAGGAAGATGCTCTTGTAGCTGACTCTTACACAGCCAGTCATATGGTTGCCCACACTGACATACTCTGAGGGATAAGTGGGCAGGAGGATGCTGGCTTCTCCTATAAGCTATGTGGATATAGCGGTTGATGTGCACATGTGCGTGGAGAGGAAGGGATATAGTAGCCATTTGTTTCTCCATCATATTCCCACTTTGTGTTACAGAGTTTAATGTTGATACGTCAAAATGGACAGGTATGGCTTCTCTCTAGGTATTTGTGCCAATTTTCTATTTCCATAGAACTGATGACCCCGAGATTTGGAGGTGTCACATATGAGTAGACTTTCGGTCTCCCACTATTTTTGGTTACCTAACAGAGCGTGTTCCAGCCTGATATCTCTGCCCGAGATTGCCCACTTTACTGTAGTTACAGTTCTGGTGGATGGGAAAGCGGAGGTCCTCTTTAAATCCCCCATTCTGTCTTCTCAGGGCTTTGACCCTGACAATATAGGTGAGAGATTACTGTTTCCGTCCCTTCTGGAACTCGGCTAAACCGATGTAAAAAGGCCTTAGCTGGGTCTCACACTCTGGGACTCTCGGTTCTACCTCCTGGTCTCCTCTTCGAGTCATCCGTTATGTCCTGAAGGTTGTGCGGGGTTGCCCTTCAGTCAGATGCCTGTCAGGAGATTCCCGAGACCTACATCCATGCGTCTCTCTTCCATTCTTCCCACATCTTTGTTCCCTTCAGTTGCTCACTGTCTGCTCCTACCCCATTGGCTAGTTCTAAATCAAGAGCTGTGATGCAGAGGAAACATGGGACAAGGACACGAACGCGAGAGCAAGTAGTGCTAAGTCTATGGATGTTGCAGCTACTTTGACAGGTAAGGGAAAGGGGCTTGAGGAGGAGGTTCTGCACATAAAGTGTAAAGCATCCTCTCAGAGAGAATGAAAGAAAGCCCTGTGGAGGCTGAAAGTGCAGCAGGTTAATGAAGTAGATGCCAAAAGCTTGGTGAGTTTTGTAACTCTGAGCACCTAGGTGACTAACTGAGAGAGGGCGGAGCACTAAACCTATGCTGGTGGGTAGAGTGTGACTATGGAGTTGTGAAATACTATTCTAAGAAACTTACATCCTGAAAGTGAGAGCCTCTGCTCGGAAACAGTCACTCTGATAAGAGCAGTGGTAGGCCTAAGTTGTACAGGGTGAGATGCACACACACAATGTGGGGGCCTTCTTTAAGACACAAGTGTACAGGAATATCACTGGTCATCAGTGTCTCAATGAACATAGTGTCCGAGTAGTTATGAAGAACATTCTTCGGTGTCTTCATAAGCACGGAACTGCTTCATTCATATCTTCCCAAGCGACACTTTTCTTAAATTATTTCCAGGTAACAGACTAACAAAAGATAACTTAGTTTTCCTCCAGCACGCATAATGGAAATTATATTGATTCTTATAGAATAATTTCTTTCTTCTCTTTGCCTTTTTTTTGGGGGGGGGTTCGTTATGTAAAGCCGAAACTTGCTGTTCCCCAGGCTTCTGAACAATGCTCCCGAGATATTCTGTACATTGTGAGTCATAAAGTTTTAATACAGGGTATCAGATTTTCTCGCGCAGATACAAACAAAAATACGTTTTCAACCGATGGATCTAATTATCTAAATTGCCCTTTGGGTCTTTGTGTAGAGATGCCAGGGTGGTGGACAACAGGAGTATTCCCATGAGCCTCATTCCTGGATGGGAGAAATGAGGGACAGCTGTAGTTTTGCGCTGTGAAAAACAACATTTCAGTCAGCCACAAGCCACACGTCTCGGTGGTCCTGTGAGATTCTATGAGAGCTGGAAATTTTCCATCACCTAGTGACACTGTAGCCAGCAGAATATCATTGGGTATTGCAGTGCACACATGTGTGTGGCATTTCCGGTGTAAACAAACCTACTGGGCTGGCAGCCATATAAAAATACACAGAAAATTGGGTGCAGCACATAGTCCCTGATAATGGTGAAATGTGATTTTGTTGTAGTGTGTATACTTCACCATGCTTCTAACTTTTAAACACTGCACTTCTGCTCATAAAAATGTTTACTGTAAAACCGTCTGCCTAGAGCACCACCATTGCCATCTCAGGCTTATTGTTTGTGCCTTGGCTACATTCTTTTTCTAATATTTGATTTAATCTCATGATGTTCGCCATGGCCCTAACTCATGAGATATCCATAGAGCTGATGTGTGTAATAGGCCATGCCATGTGGGAAAGCCTCGGTCTCATCTACATTAACTTCAGAATGACGCAGTGCCCAATAATGTTTCTCTTGGAACGGGTTCCTGTCTTTGTGTAGGTGACACATAGCTCTGAAGGTGAAGGTGACTCTGAACCATGCGTGTGTGTCTTACCTAACCCCAACAACCGCATCCTCAGCCCTCTGCCGTCCTTATCCAAGAAGAGGTATGGCAGGAGGGAACTGGAGTGGAGAAAGATCTCCATCAGGTTTCTTACCTTTGTAAATTCTGAAAACCACTGATATGTGTAGGTGCATATGGGGAAGAGTCTTCCTGGGTCTGCCATGTGGCTGGTATAATTAAGGGACCATGAAACTGCCATGATCAGGTTTAATCTACATCTGCTGCTTGGTAACCAAGGTGGACACAAACCAACTGATCCTGCAAAGAGGCACAGAGGCACAGAGGCTACATGGAGTCATGCTTGACATCACTGGGAATGAAGAAGAAAGGAATATTGGCTAACCCCAACCCCCTCTCTCTGTCACACAAGTAACAATAACCAGAGGAATATGATTTAAAACACACAAAGAGCCAGCCAGAAAGCACGCAAGTGAAAGGCAGTCTGCTTTCTTACCCAATTGTGAGTTCAGAGACTAGTCCCGCTAATGGCCCCATACAGTAAACCTGGGGCTAGGCCTTTCCTCTGTGACACACAGCCACAGGGAAGCATGGGGCTGATGAAGCAAAGCCACCATGAGACAGATAGGGTCAGAAGTCAGGTTTCCAATGGTCATAGCATCCCTTTGATGACAGCAAAGCATCTAATGACTGATCAATCCCAACTTCCACCGAGCAGTGAGAGACATTGGTGCCTTCTTAAAGCCCTGATCTCCATTAGCACCCAAGTGTCTCCAACGGTCCTCTTTGCTAAGAGTTTTCCTCAGCTATCTCTGCAGCCCCTGTGGGAGGTTACAAGCTTCACTGACTGCCCTACTCTCCTGTCTCAGAGGCTGGCAGGAGATAGTCCTTGTGCTGCTCAAAATAGTGCAAAATAAGGCATCCAAAATGGAGAGGCAAGCAGACTCCTATTCCTGGATTTCCACATGTAGGAGAGATGAGATCAGAGGTTGCCAATCCAAGATCATACTAGAGATTCTGTCTCAAAAAATTGAGAGAGAGAGAGAGAGAGAGAGAGAGAGAGAGAGAGAGAGAGAGAGAGAGAGAGAGAGAGAGAGAGAGAGAAAGCTGGAGTTACCGGAGGTACTGAGAGTCATTCTTCCTGTGTTCCTGTTGGGAAAGGAACTTGGGTCCTCTGCAAACCCAGTACACACACTTAACCTCTGAGTCATCTTTTTAGCCCCACAATTTTAGATCGTATCTTATTCTTAGAATCATCATCATTTATGTTGTCAGTAAAAAACGGCAACCCTTGAATCTTTGCAGCACTCTTCTGTTCCTTCTCCCGGTGCCTTTATGTTTTCTTTGTCTCCTTTGCTTGCTTTTCAGGTGAAGCCAACCTTGTTTTGGTTCGCTCTGCAGTCTGCAGCCACTTGGAAATCATCAGCTGGGAGAAGGGAATTCTGGGAGCTCTGGCGCTAGGACAGCTTCTCCGGAAAGGATTAAGTGCGATCTTGCTCTGAGGCAGTGAGGATTCTCAGACTATGAGTACTTTGGGTGAGTACCTCAGTTTTGTTTATTATTTACTCCGTCTGAAGGACACATTCGCAGAATACATTCAGAGCACAGCATGTAAACAACACAACCAACGAAAAACGAAAAGCCCATCGCTGTCGTTTTGAAAAGGGCTCTTTTCCTTTTCACCCAAAGACAGAGTAGTGATGGGAAATTGTGCCTCCTTTTGTGGAGTAGAAGTTTCACATCCCCTGCCCACCCCCACCCCACCCGACCCCACCCCACCCCACCCCACCCCGGTTTTTCTGTTTTACTTAGGATTTTTAGATCCACGAAAGGTTTTGTATCTTTATCAGGTGTGAAGGACATTTTGTTGGGAAGGAGGCACATTCCTAGACACCTCTGTGCTTCCCTGGAGAGTTGCTACAAGTAAGGATTTGGGTCACAGAAGTACAGAGGCCCTTAGGCTAGTTAGCAACCCTGTAGTTCCCTCTGCTAGAGTCACAGATTAGCCATTCTGGGCCTCCTGAGAGACTCTTATTTTACAGCCAGCTCAGCTGCACATGTAAAATGATCGGTTTTGGTATTTTGTTACTGGGAGGTTACTCAGAGCTAAAAGTCAACAATGCTTTTCTTAATTCAGTTTTTCCAGCCTGGTACAGTAATTCGAATGCTAAATGGCCTTTTTCCTGTTTTGTTTTGTTTTGTTTTGTTTTATTGTTTTTGAATGGCCCTGCTCATCTTGAAACTCATTCTGTAGACCATGTTGTCCTCAAATTCAGAGATCCACTTGTTTCTGCCTCCCAGGTGCTGGGATTAAAGGCATATGTCATCACCACCAACACCTGGCATCTGAATGGCCTTTCTTTTTTCTTGTTGACAAGAGCATGCTGTGGCCTGTTTTTACCATAATCTCAAATTGTTCATTCTATCCTAATGGAAACTACTTCCCACACAGTCATTCCTTTGTATCCTTGGATCTTCTATTCTACTGTGGACCAGTACCTGTCACTTGACACGTCCCTTCTAGGAGGGTGAACCTACCATGCTACCCATGCACACTGTCTAGTGTTTTGTTCATTTCTGTATCTTATTCCTCATTTTATTAATTTGAAATTATTGAATATTTCTAAGTTCACACCTGGAAATGTCTTCATTTCACTCTCCAGTTTGATTAATGGTTACCAAGGTTATTAAACATCGAATGAAAAGGAATCAGCTGGGTTTGTGGTTATGGCTTCAGCATCTGGGGAGCTTGGTGCTCAGCACTCTGGCCTGAAAGAAAAGAGCTGCACATGGGAACTCCTGTGACTTCTCTTAGGTCTATTAGAGAACAGAGATTTCAGCTTAAATTTCTAGCCCAAATCTGGAGTCCCTGGGAAACCCAGGAGTGACAGTCAAGGCCTTCTTGCCTGGGCTGAGTACTGTTAGAGTCTGAGACAAAAAAGAACTCATGGATGAGGATTCTCCTGAACTGGGGGTTGCCTGTGTACTAGCAGAAAGTGAACATTTCCAGATAGTGGGTCCAATCACAAATTTTATTCTTAGGCAAGCAAACAGGTTCTCAGTGAAGAGTCAGGAGGAATCTGGTGGCAGAATTCTGGCAGGGGAAAGACCAATGCCAACCTTTCAGATTGTCCGGAGAGTTCTCCTCATGACGAGCTGTTCTCTGCGGGCAATGAAAGACTCAGCATCTTCTTACGATCTCAAGGCAAAGGGTCTCTTCCCAGCCAGCTCCCTCTGCTTGCTGTTTGCTCACAGGCAGGAGAGACAGGACTCCTCTACAGCACTGTGATGATCACTGCTCGGGAACCTTGACCTGAAGAAAGACTGGACTTAACAATAGGGCTATAGGAAGCTTCCACAGGCACAGGCAGGGATCCATACAAACAAAACTCTAGCAGAGCTCCAGGAACAGATTCTGATTAAGTAGGTTTTAAGCCCAAAGACAACAGCAAAGACAGAAACAAGAACCTAGAAGCATCTGAAGCCTCGGCACCCACATTTACACTAACTTTAGACAGTCTAACCCTTTGCACCAAACCTCACACTGAAGGTTTTTTTTTTTTTTCCACTTCACATTATTTGATACATTTTGCTAAACTTTTGTTAAAAACAATTATGAGGAACGCTGGGATACTCTTCAGTAAATAATCTCCTGTGCTCCTGCAGGAAATCCTATTTAAACTCAGGGGTCTCTCTCACACATAAGAGACATGGAGGTGGGAAGGGAACTTTTGGGGAAGAAAGCGGGTTTAAGTGGGACAAAGAGGGAGTTAAGCCATTGTACATAAAACTGTTTAATAGTAATAAATAGACTCATGAGACAAACTAAAAATCCGACTAAAATGACAGAACAGGGAAGACAAATGGAAAACAGGCACTGGAGATAAAATACACTCACCAGGAGCCGCCCCTCAGGTGACACCTGTCATCCTAGCAGATAAACCTTGTTCCGTAACTGTGTTAGATACGCAACCAAAATGGTTGCCGGTGTGCCAAGAACCCAGGAGGACACAGAGACGATGACTCTGAGGGTGGAAATTCAGTGCTAGACATCAAAACAGAATGGCAGAGATAACGGCTGCCGAGTGGTGTCTTCTGCAGACCGAGACTCGGGTGAGGGAAGAGTCCATGACCCTCAAGACAGGTCAGGAGCCGCACCCTGAAGTAAAGTGGGAAGAAAAAATAATCTAAGACATATGTGACGGTTGCAAAGATGTACAATACATAGAACTGGAATGCGGTGGGTCGAGGGGACACAGTAGGAAAGGAGATTATTTGAAATAACAGCAGTTTAAACTTCCCGGAGTGAAGAGCAGGGGGAGTACTGTAGGGCAGTGTTCACAACCCTCCTGATACTGTGTCCCCATAGAACAGTTCCTAAGGCTATGCTGACCCCCAGCCATAAACGTATTTTGTTCCTAACTTAATTTTGCTACTGTTACGAATTGTAATATAAATATTAATATCTGATATGTGGTTCCCATAGGCTGAGGACTGCTACTATAGAGTCTGGAAGTTTAAAGAATACCAAATCACAAAACACCCGAAACGGTTACACCTTACACCTAGGCACATCTTCAGTCAGCTGAAGAGAACTGGAGACTAGCGAAAGTCCTGAGGAACAGAACACATGTGGAAACTGCGTCACAGAGTATAGCTTGAGAAGAGAACAGAGACAGACAGTTACCATACAGGGGCAAACTGACTCTGTTAGCCTTGAGCGTGTGCCTGAAAATTTATCATCCCTTTAAAGTCAAGGAGAATAAGGACTTTCTACAGCAAATGAAAGTACTGTGCATGGAACTTCCCTGAGGGGATGTTCAGAGAGGCCTAGGAGCAAAGGTGCTGGTCAGAACTGTGGGTGGTGTGGAGAGGTCAGAGATCATGAAAGTCAGCTCACATCCTGGACTTTTAAATCTGAAAAGAACCTGAGACAACTTTATTTAAAGCGATGACAGCAAATGCATTAGGTACTAATGCCATGAAGAAAGTGCTTCATAGTGGGCATGAGGGGGTCACTGAAAATGACTTTCTCTCCCTCACTTTCTCTTAAATTAATGACCCCTTTTCCTTTAAATATATACATATTGATATATATTTATATGATATATGATAGACAATATATGATATATGATATGTGTATAAGATATAATTTATAATCTATAGTATAATACATTATATAGTATTATATGTAATATATAATTATATACAATATATATTATATAATATAGAGTAGATATAACATGCAATATAGAAATATGTAGCATTTAATATATAATATATTAATGAATATATATTTATTTTAATTATAGTTTATTGTAATCAAAGTGTATAATTATATATTTATATGATATAAATTATTAAATATATAATTAAATATAAATTATATAACTACCATAATTATATGTATTATAAATTGTAATTATATAATTAAATATGAATTGTAAATAGCAATTAAATATAAATAATTAAAAATATATTATGTTGTATAAATATATTATATGTATTATATAATAAACATAAATAAATATAGAATCCTATAAATAAAAATATGTGTATATAAAGCCTGCTAACCTCATTTAGTGCCATTTGCATATATATGATTTCAGGGCTTACCACTTCAGATGTTAAACAATTAGGATAAACAATAAATAAACTTACTACTCCCTGGGAAGACTAATTCCTCCTCTCCCAACAGTTGCTAGTTGTCTGGACTCTTTTGTCTAAGGGTGGAGCTCTGTGAGATTTCTCTCTGCCATGTTCCATTAAATGAAATATAACTGATAGACTAAAGAAAAGATGCAGCATATTGATGAGACCTGAAGGAGGCAAAGGGGGAAAGAAACCCATACAAACTTTGCAATATTAAGCTAAATACTCCTGTAGTAAGTGTGAGCATTTCAATGTAACAGTAGAAAGAGATTGAGACTGACAGAATACCATAAAGGTGAGGTTTAACTCCATATCTAGTTACAGAGACTTTGTGGAGAATCAGATAAATTGAAAATAAAGGGAGGAAGAAGAGGGATCGGGGGAGAGAGTACTGGGGAGACAACTGGAATAGGGTCATATCCCTGGGATGAGCTAGAAACCTGGTGCAGTGGAAATGCCCAGAAATTAGGGTGACCCTTACTAAGGGTCCTAGCAATGGGGAATATGAAGCCTGAACCCACCATCTTCTAAAACCACGCAAGTCTTCCAGTGGAGGGATTGGGACACCAACCCAGCCATTAAATCTTTGACCCACATTTTTCCCCCGATGTGCAGGGGTAAAGAAGGAGCAGAAATTGAGAGAATGGCCAGCTGATGATTGGTCCAGCTCGAGACCCATGCCATGGGAGAGAGTCCACACTGAGACTGTTAATGATATTCTGGTATACTTGCAGACAGGGGCCATAACCACCATCAGAGAGGCTTCACCAAGCAACTTATGGAAACAGATTCCGAGACCCAAAGCACCCAACCATAGCACAATACAAATTCCTCTTGAGGACACAGGGGATAGTCACCAAGACACATCAAATTCTGGACCACAAAACATGTCCCAGGAAATGTTAAGGAACAGTTGTATCAGTCAGGGGAGGAGATAAATACTTACAAAGTATTAAATTATAATTGGAGACATCAGCATGAATTCATGTTTGATACACTGGAAACCTGATGTTTATATATAGGAATGTTTATACAAATGTGTATATAAGTGCATGACTCTACATACGAGCTCTTCATGGATTTGCCAGCTCAGAAAGCCTGGAAGCTGTAATGCCCAAGTGGCGATGAACACAGCTAGCCCCCAGTGTTTTGTTTCTAATAACAATCCATAAAAGGGGTAGGGCTCCTCGAAGAAATAGTCACTTGGGGGGACTCCATGGTGAACTTGGACTATTTTGCTACAAATAACAAGGAAGGAAGTGTGCCAAACCAAAAATATAATCAACGGCATGACAGCCTCGGTTTCCTCCTTGTTGTTGTGATAAACCATGACCTAAGCCAATATGGAGATGAACAGTGTAACTGGGACTGTTACAAGTCACAGGCCATCATCAAGGTGGGACAGGGTGGGAGCTGAAGCAGAGACCTCAGAGGAAAGGAAACTGCTTACAAGCTTTCTTGTTGGCTCAGCCTGCTTTCTTATTCAATCCAGGATCACCTGCTCAGGAGATGGCACTGACCACAGTGGCCTGGGGTCTCCACATCAATGATCACTGAAGAAATTGCCTCACAGACACACCCACAGGCCAATCTGATTGAGGGAATAATTCAGTTGCGGGTCCCTCTTCTCAGGAGACTCCAGTTTGTGTCAAGTTGACAAAACGAACCAGCACAATCAAGATCACACAACAATGGAGCTATGTCCCAGGTACATAGGAGATGACTTAAAAGGGCTCCTATGGCCAAAGTAATATTGGACTGATTATAAAGTATAAAACAATATTCACAAGTTCATACTTACATGAAGAAATAATTCAAAGAGGCAAATCTACTGCACAAAAGGAACACAAACAATTTATACAGATCCTCTACCGTCATGAAGGGGAAACACTTTACCCTTAACGCAGGGGCAAAAAGAACAATTCTATAGTGTAAACATGACAAATATCATTTAGGCAGGTGGTCAAGGGTCAACATCGATAGCAATAGATCACGCTGACAGAACTAACCCTAGGTGGGATGTTATGAGAATGGCGGTTCTTTGTCATTTCTTCCCTAGGCCCACAGCCTTATCTCAATCATGAGAAAACTAGACATATTAATACAGGGCTACTCTATAAGACATCTAAACAGCTCTCCTCAAAATTATCACATGCAGTGCAAACAAGGGCCTAAGGGGACATGACAACTCAGTGTAATGTCATACCGTGGAGGTTGGGCGAACAGAAAAATGACTTGTGGTATAAACTAAGGAAATTTGAATATATATATATGTGTGTGTGTGTGTGTGTGTGTGTGTGTGTGTGTGTGTGTGTGTGTATGTGTGTGACTAACAGTGGGTTTTCAGTAACTGTAATAGATGTGCCCTATTAGTACAGGATTTTAAGACAGTAATCATAGAAGAAGCTGAATGTTGGGTCTCTTGCGGCTATCTCTACTGTCCTTTTAATCATTCTGTAAATCTACAAATGTTGTAAAATGCATGAAGTACATATTTAAATTCTACCTTCAGAGCCAGAAGGCAGTGCCACCCAATAGCCAGTAGTCTTCATGGGAAATTAGATCGTTATTCCTTTGTAGGCGATGCGATCCTTTTCTCCTCTTCTGGACGCTTTCAGACTCTATTTGTTTTGTTTAATCCATGCTGTTCTTTAGTTTCAGGACACTTCTTATTTTTAAATGTGGTCTCCTTTCATTTATCTTAGTCATCAGTCATCACATGAGAGCCCTTTTATTCTGAAGGACTTCGTGTTTTTCCACTCCAGTTTCTTTCATTATATATTTGACCATTTCTCTCTTCTTCTGATGGCCTCCTTGGTACTTCTCTCAGTAAGATAGGGTGGCTTGTACTGCTTTCCTCACTCTGTAACCTTCCTTTCTGACCCTTAGCTTTGTCTTCTAGGCGTCCTATGGTATCTTATTTTGGTAAAATTACTTTCATTTCCAAGTCTTTGATGTCGTGAGCTTTCACTTGTCAGCATCCAATTTTCAATCAATATGCTTTCTCTCAAAATGGATTGGGAATAAGGCATATACTGGCCTTATCTGCTCTTTTGTTAACCCGATTCTTTGGGTGTCATTTCTGTTTATATGTGACATTTTTTCCTAGATACCAGTTTTCATTGTATAGTTTTTGATTGCCCTACCTGTGAGGATGAACTTGCTGATGACTGTGTTGGATCGATGCTAGATTCCCCTGCACAAGGTCTGCCTGGCCCTTCAACTTCTGAGATGTGTAGTCTGGCTTCCCAGAAGAGTGAGTGAAAGGGGGGCAGACTTCTGTAACGAGAAGGTCATCTGAGCATAGAATCAGATGTCTACAATATAACTCTTTCTGGGAAGTTTGTTTATTTAGGAAAGAGGCTGGATACACTAGGTTTCTTAGTCTCCAATGAAAATAGGCAAGAGGAGCTGCTATTCATGGGTTAAGTCTTCAAGTGCAACCCTGCTATCCTGTCCCGCCTCATTCCAGACAGTGATATCTGCTACCTGCACCCTGAGAGCCCCACAGGATTCCTCTAGAAGGCTGGCTTTCATTACCCTGGACTCCTTCCTGCCTAAATGCTAATCTCCTTATCACATTCATATCTACTTCTGAAATCCAAAAGACTCCTGGTTGACTACCCTTGATGGCCACCATTTTCTTTCTCTATGTAGCTATGAATACATTTTCTTGTACAATTGGATTGCCACCCTGAAGTCTAGGAGAGAGAAGAGGAAGAGGAAGAAGAGAAGGAGGAGGAGGAAGATGGAGATAGTTGTCTTGAACTCAAGCTTTAATTCACCTAAAAAATGTCTTTGAAAGTAAGATATGTGAAACCACAACATATTATTCACAAGATTTGTGTTGTTTTTATTCTCCAACTTATGAATAGGTGTGTCCCCATTTTATATTCCAAGTATTCTGATATTTTATAGACCTGAAGGGGTCCCTCTAAATCATTTTGTTAGTACACGAGAGGAGCCCAGACACAGGCATTTCTTGAAGTTGGAGACCAGCTCTTGGGTTTTTGGAAAAAGTCTATGCAGTTTAGATGCTGGCTTTCAGATTGATTGTGAAATATTGAGCAAGTAAAGGTTTCTTTTTTTTCCTAAGCACCAATTCTCACACTTTAACTCAACCTTCTGGGATTGGTGAGATGGCTCCTTTCATAAAAATGCTTACCATGAACCCTGTCAACTTAGGTTTAAACCTTAGGAAGGAACCATAGGGTAGAAGTAGATAATGAATTCTAGGAAGGTATCCTCTGACCTCCAGATGTATGCCTGCCTCTCTCTTTCCCCTCTCTCTCTCTCTTTCTCTCTCTCTCTTTCTCTCTCTCTCTCTCTCTCTCTCTCTCTCTCTCTCTCTCTCTCTCCTCTCTGTCTCTTTCTCTCTCACACACATACACACAAACACACATGCATATACACAAAATTAAGATCATAAAATGCAAATGAAATTGTTAGATTTTTTTACTGTTTCAACCAAAATACCTCAAATAATCAACTTATTAAAAGGGGGGGGCTTATTTTGTTCAGAATTTTAGCCCTTTCCCTCATAGTTATTTGGCCCATTGCTTTTGGGTCTGTGGTAAGGCAGTTCATTATAGAAGACAAGTGTAAAAAATCCCTCTTACCTCATGGCTGGAACATGGAAAAGAGAGAAAGGAAGAGGCTGGGTCCAGCTAGCCCAAGAACTTCCCTCTAATGACTGACTTTTCTCTAAGCTCCATCTCCTGAAGGTCTTTCTATTTCCCTAAAGCACCATAGGCAGGAGAGCAATCCTGAACAACTGGGCCTTTCAGGACACTCCAAGACACAGCAGTACAATAAATGCAGGTGTCCCCTAGAGTGGAGAAGAGGCCAGAGTGCTATTACACACAGGCACAGTTCACACCGCAGAGCAGTGCATTGCGGCACATCACAGCCTTGATGGCATTCTAAAGAGCATCTATGTACAGTAAATGTTGGATTCTGTAGTAACTGGCCATCTAATTTGGTCTACACTTTTTGACAGTGTAAGTGACAGGTTGTCTGGTTTTATTAGGGAGAAAGACTAAGGGGCAGTCCCCGTGGCAGTAAGACAAGTTGAGAGGGAGACAGTAAAGCAGCGTTCATGTGAGCACCCACCTTCCAGGTGTATTCCCTTTGCTTGTTTGATGAGAAGAAGCTCGTTCCCTTCCTGTTGTAAGCCTTAGCTAACTCCAACATTGGGGTTCTCAACCCGTGGGTCGCGGCCCCTTTGGAGGGTGCATATTAAGTATTTACATTTCCATTTATAACGGAAGTAGAAACTAAATAATTTCATGGCTGGGGTGGGGTTGTTACCAAAATGTGAGAAACTATATCACAGGCTCACAGCACTAGAAGGTTGAGAACCACCGTTCTAGCAGGACTTAGGTTTGGGCTTAGACAGGGCTGGATGAGAAGGAGGAACTCTCAGGAGGCATTTAACTTCCCAACACCAGGACTGTATAACAGCGTGACTATAGGAACAGGCCTCTGAGCTCGGAAAACAGAAGTTCCAAACGGGAAATACAAAGGGCCTTCCTTCAGGGCAGGCTTAAACATCATCATCCCACTGGAGGGGAGAGAAGACGCCAGGAACCAGGCCAGAGAGCTCCATCTTGGGGAACACAGTTAACCTCAACACTGAACCCAGCGATTAGTGATTGAGGGGTGGTGGTGGGAGTGATCGTGAGGAGAGGACCCCAGATTCCCCATGCTTGGGCTCTTATTAATTTTATGTGCTTTGTCTGTTGAATGTGTGCTTTTCCCATTTGTGTGACCAGCTCGGGCGGGAAATGAGTGTGCTCCTTCTGGCATACATTTCCCCATTTACCAGGGTCAGTGTTTACACTAATAACACAGCACCCTATATGAGGTGCTCGGTCTGTTAACCTCACACAGCTGCTAATTAGCGGGTCACTTGCGGGTTAGAGGTGCGCTGGTGTTGCGCTTCTCAGCCGGCCGGCGTGTTATTATAACAACTGTAAATGCCGCATGTCGCAGCCATACGGCTGTGCTCAGAAGCCTGTTTGTGTAATTACCGCCATTAGCCAGAGATGGAGCCTGCCAGCTGACATTCAAGGGGCAATAATAACTTAATTTTCCCACAGCAGATTGGCTCCCAAACAGGGAATATAGTTCTGCACTGTACTCAGTGACGAGAATTCCTGACAGCAGAATTCAGATCCTCAGAGCACACGGAGCCAAGCCTCTTCCTGCTCTGACTTTTCTACAAGAGGTGGCCTGACTTCATGCTATACCATGAGTCTTTATTCCCAAAGAGGATGGTTATGTACATATAGGCAGAGACACACGGATATATTGATTCCAAAAGCACTTAAATATACATATTTATATATGTATACATACATATATATGTTTCCAATTTTTCAAATGCAGGAGTAGTCATAATTAGTGGCTTCTAAAAATTTTTGAATTCATGAAAGAGCATGTTGCTATGTAGCCCTGTCTGGGCGATTACTTATGATCTGACCCAGAGTGACCTCAAACTCACAGTAATCCTTCTGCCTCAGCCTCCTGAGTACTAACATTACAGCTATGTGCCATCACACCTGTCTTAGCACTTTCTTTTATGAACCTAGAATGGTCATTGCCCACCTAGAGCCTCAGTTCAGGAAATTCTGTCTTGCCCCAGAGTTTGGGAGCCATCAACTGGAGGCTCCTGGCAGCCTCTCCTCACTAGAGCACTGAGCATGCTTTGGTTTTGCTCAAGTCTTTTCCTGTGGTCAAGAACTCCTTCCTTCCATTTCCAATTCTTCACAACCCTGCCTTCGGCCGTCAGATAAGATAGTTCTTTATTGCTTATTGCTGTGCCTCTTTAGACTCAGAATAATTGTGATACATCATACAGGATGGTTTGTTTCTTGGAGTTGACTTGGGGATGTAGCCATCTTGGTGACACCTATGGTGTCTTTCAGCCAGCAGAGACTAGAAGAAGTTGTTAAAGTGAGATAGGTAGGTACAGACAATGGAAGAGGCAAACAGTTGTAGTCATTCTACTTTGTAAATTTGCCTAGAATTTAATTCCCAACAGCAAGACAGAGGCTATAAAAGAGAAATGATTTATTTAACACTGGCAAGTCTGTTTTTGATCCATAATGTGCAGGTTTCACTATCCCTGCAGATGTTAGACTATGTGTGGTTTACATCCATGTTTACATACACATTTATGCATATGAACATCTATAATTGTACTTTTGTTCTTATTTCTGCCTATCCTTATGACAAACATTTAATGACCTGGGAAGAGGCGGCATCCTTTAAAATGTTCAATGAAAGACATAAAGAACAATGAATACCATAAACATGGCTTTGTATTAAGATTAACTAGTGGGAGTTGGAAAGAAGGCTCAGCACACTAAAGTGTGTTTGCTGCCTTTCCAGAAGATTCAAGCCCCAGCTGGTAGCTTAGAACTGCCTACAACTCTAGCTTCAGGGAGTCTAGTGTTCTTTCTAGCCACTGAGCGGACCTGCACACACATGGCATATGCTCGCACTGATGCACACATACACACAAGTAAAAATAAAGTGAATCATCTAATGATTAATATTTATGAACATAAAGCCCAGAAAGATAGTCATGAGCCACAACATTAAGTATGTGCATGATAGGCTCTCTTTCTTTTTCTCTTTTGAGAATCTCGACTTTGCGAAATGCCTGCTGTATATATTGCTGCTTCAAATTCAAGAAGAAATATTAGTATACACTTTCATCCATATGCTCTCAATCTTTCGTAAGAAGAAACATTCCTAAATTCTCTTTTACTGCCCAGGTTGTAGCTGTTGCAGGGAAATGCTGGTTTGTAGGTTTAGTGTGTGTGGTGACTTGAATGGTGACTATGCCCTCATAGTCTTGGGCACTTGAGTATGTGGTACCAGTTGGTGGTGCCATTGAGGAGGCTTAGGGGATATAGATTTTGTTGGAAGTAGTACGACACTGGGGTAGCCTTTGAGGTTTCAAAAGCTAAACACCACCGTCAGCTCAGCCTTTCTCTGCTTTCTGCTTGTGTGATGTTTAAGATGTGAGTCCTCACTCAGTATTGCCTGCTATGATGCAGGTCTTTTAAAAAACGATTTAATCCATTTTGCAAAAGAAGAAAATTAGGCTTAAATTTAAGAGTTGCCCATCTGCCAATGGTTCTACAGCCCTGTTCACGATTGCTGCCCAAATGGTAATCAGTGGTGACTAAGTGTCTGCCTATGTTCTGCTCAGACCATTCTTTGTCTTACATATAACGTCATGATCAAAACCTGTACTTTGTGTAGTGCATGTAATTGGTACCCCAGTCACTTCTCCTCAAGCTCAGCTGGGTTTCCGTTTTCAGCCCTTGTGGCAGGTGACTACTCAGGGCTCCTATCAGCTCCATCTCCAGGTCTAATCCCTGAATGTGAAAGAGACCGTAGAAGATTGTATCCTTCCTCCTTACTGTCGTCTCAAGGACACTGATGTGGGAACATGAAGGACTACCCCTTTGCCTGGGGTGTGACCCAATCTGTGGCATATGTGACTTGAGCTTCCAGCTGTCTGTGTGCTCATGCAGCTGTCAGTCTTAGCTGAGCTACGTCCTCTCTGACTTTCTGCTGCCCTCTCTCCTCCTCTTATGACTCGTTTCCAAGAGGGCATATTTAGTGGATCACCCAGGGCTTCATCCATACCAGACAAATGTTCTACCATGTGACTAGATCCTCAACCCTCTTGTTACCTTTTATTTTCAAACAGGATGGACTTAAACTCACTGTATAGCTTAGACTTGACTTGAACTTGTGATCCTCCTGCCTCAGGTTCTTGAGTAGCTAGGATTACAGTGCTGCACCAGGCCCGACTCTGAAATGATTTTGTGAGAGTCTTCCCTGCTCACTCTGCTCAAAGGGATCCTCCTTGGGATTATTCTGATATTTAAGTAATCAAATGGAAATATTTTCGACTTTAAATTTCACTTCAAGGAATAAGGTCAAACATTGTTTCATTTGCCTAAAAGTCTGCATTTGCTATACTAGGAGCAATCTGTGAGTGCAGCTCACGGATAATACAGTACTGAATACTGAAGCTTAAGGTATTTTCAGTCTGCCGGGGTCACTTCCCCTCTTCTGTTCCTCATTCAGAGTTTATAGCACAGCTCTTGTTTCCTTCGTTCCTAGAATTCTTCTGGCTACTCTTGCCTGTCTAGTTCTGCATATACTATCTTTAGAGTCAGACGATCAAATTGTACCTAAGAGATTACTGATTTTTTTTTTCTTTTTTCTTTTTTGGAGCTGGGGACCGAACCCAGGGCCTTGCGCTTGCTAGGCAAGTGCTCTACCACTGAGCTAAATCCCCAACCCCCATACTGATGCTTTTATTAGAGCTGTGAGTGTATAGGTGAGCTGGATGGAAGAACTTCATTTTGAGTCTTTCTAGCTAAACTGGGAATGATGTCATTATCTACAGATTTCTTTTTTCTCCTATGGTTTGTACCAAGGATTTTTATGCACAAAGATTGCACTTTAAAGCCTATTTGTACCTTTTATTTATACATTCTAAATGGAGAAAGTTTTGTCCTTGTGTGTTGTAACTGGTTGCTGTTTTCATATGTGAATGTACTTTGTTCATAGGTCCATGGGTTTTTTTCTTCTATATTCAAGTTCCAATACTGTTTTAACAGTGATTTACGTTGCTGTCTAGAATATGTCACAATAACAATACCGTCACATGCTACAGGTGACAGCTTGGCCTCCTCTTGCCCAATGTTCATGCCTTCAGATTATTTTTTCTAGATTTATTTATTGATCAGGAATGGTAATGTTAGCATATGCCTTTAATCCTAGCACTTGGGAGAGACAGGCAGGCAGATTGATCTCTATGAGTTTAAAGACTCATACATGCATACACACACACATACACATACACACACACACCTCTAATGACTTTATGTGCATGGCTGTTTTGTCTGTATGTTTATCTCCTCACCACACCCACACGCATGTCTCATGACTGCAGAGGTCATAAGAGGGCATCAGATTCCCTGAAACTGCAGTTACAGACAGTTGTGGGCCAGCAGGTAGGTCCTGGGAACCAACCCCAGGTTCTCTAAATGAATGGCAGGCATTGT
>NC_141543.1:55372500-55385000 GCF_021556685.1 Rattus norvegicus | reverse complement strand
TCTAGGTTCACATGTATCTTTCTAACACCATGTGGATTAAGTCAGCATGTGCTTTGCAAACAATTGAAAATTAATGGACTATTGTAGGCTTAATACCGATTTAAGAACATGAAATGAGAGTTCCCTAGCCTGCTGCCTTCTGTGTTGAACTCTGCTGCTTTTCCTACACTGGTGCTTTTAAGGCCACCAGATGCTGGGTCTGGTACTGCTACCAGTTCACTAAGGAGAATCTGTGAGAATCTGATTCCACACCCTCTGCTGGGTCAGAGGATTTGGGACAGAACATGCAAACGTCTATTTTCCCAAAGACGATTCCTGGAGCCCTTATACAACGAGCCCACTCACTGGACCTTTGCACAAGGAAAGCACTGACTCATTCAGCAGCAATATACTCCCAAGTGGAAGACTTGGCAGAAGGGCTGAAGATCGGGAGGAACAGAGCAAATCCTCCCATGACTGGAAACGAGGACTAGATCATTCCCAGAATCTCCAGGACTCCCCATGTCCCCCCTACCCCTATGCTCTTCGATGGCTCTTCTGGTCATCTCAACATGAAATTGGTTCTGAGTAGCTTGAAGTTCCTAATATAAGGAAAACATTTCCACACCGACTCTGCCACCACTGTGTGAGGGTCCCAATTTCATGGAGGATATGGTCCTATAGTAGACATTAAACTCAAGTCTGACATGACATGTAGAGATCAGTGGAAGCTGTGGACTTGATCCAGTGACCTTTAAGCCAAACCTTAGAACTAACCTTCCATTGCCAAAGCAGACATTTTGTATATGCTCAACAGCCAGGTATGGATTGAGAACACAACAGTAAAGAAGCTTTCTCTCCCAGTTTCTATGGGACCTAAGGTTCTTTTCACATTTGTCTTCCTTCACTGCAGGCAGCAGAGTGTGATATGTATTCAGGTCTGTTTTTTGCACACAGTAGAAACGATGTAGGGAATCCCCATCCCCTTCCCCGAGGCATCAACACCCAGACAACACTCTGAAGTTGCTTCAAGAACATGATTATCCTGGAAACCAAAGTGTTCCTTCCTCTCCACTCGGTGAATGATAGCTTCTAAGTCAACAGTGAACTGTCGTAGGGTATTTCTAGCTTTGATGCAGAGTGAGCACCACAGGTGTCCACACTTGGCTCCCATCTCTACACCATCAGACAATCAAGGTTTGCCCAACAGGTTTTGAGGTTAGGAAGCCCAGGTGTCAAGTCTTGACCTGTCATTAGTGATCTTTGTCCAGTTATTGCGCCCTTCCTTGCCATGCACAAGTGTGTACACGTGTGTATTTGAATGTAGCATCAGGAATATAGTCAAACACACAGGTACTTGGCATCATAGAGTTACTGTAAACAGTAAATAGAAGTCTAGAGAGCTCTTGAGTCTTTGTTCTCCATAGAAGATATCGCTGCTTTTATTTTTTTTTCAGTGAGCAAATAGTATGACTTCTACTTCACACATTCTAGAAGGAAGACAGACTAAAGGCTCATGCCTTAGACTGAGCCCCAGGTGTTAGCTGAAAAATGATACTGTCTTTCTTTGCCGTTTTACTTTGTATGACATTGGTCATTTCCAAAATCATGTGCTTATATAATTTGATATTGAATCAATTGCTGTTTGAGTGTGGATGAGCACAAATGTGTATGAACACCTGTGTATACATGTGCATGTATGCATGTGTGTGAGCACATGTATGTGTGCGGGGGATTGAATATATTTGTAGACATGTATTTATGTGAGCATGTGTGTGTGTACATGTACGGGGGGGTTGTGTGAACATGTGTAGACATGTGTGTGAGCATATATGTGTGGATGTGTATGTGGGCTATGTGTAGACATGTATGAACGCATGTAGACATATTTATGAGCATGTGTGTGTGCACATGTGTGTGTGTATGTGTGTGTGTAACATGGAAATTTGGAAACTTGAGGTGTTTGACTTTTCCTGTGTGGCTTACCTGTCTTTTCCCCATTGGGGATTGCACTTAGGACCCTGTGTGTGAGCCTAAGCTAAGTGTTCTACCACTGAGGCATATCCCCTGCCTTTCCTTCAGTTTCTCAGTTTGGGACAAGGTCTAGCTGTCTAAGGTAGACTTGAACTCCCTCTGTATCCTATATAAACCTTGAACTTAGCCATCTTTTCAGAACAGCGTTTGTATTTTAAGGATCTTCATCAATATATTTTCCTAGTTATAAAAAGAAACTCAGGACTCAAAAGGCTCAAAAATATATTGAGAGCTTTCTTTATACACGTGTTATATTGATGTTCAGGATTTAACAGCTGAATAAACCCTACTGTGTCCACTGGGGGTAAAACTAAACGCAATGCTGTTTAATGGAGAACAGAATTTCTAAGTGAGTCTTCAGGAGACTGAGATTTTAACAAGCCTCTGTGGTGAGCCTTTAAACACAATCGCTCTGAGCCTTCTTCCTCTAGCCTTTCAGCTGACAACTATTTATCAAGCAACAGCTCTGTCCTCAAAGTTAAAGGGATTAAATGTCACAGAGACAGACTGAGTTTGCGGTGGACACTCTACCCTCACCCTCGTGAAACTTGCTTTATTGCTGGGGAGATAAAACCACTTCCTGGACCATGGGGCCACAGTAGTGTTCTACCCCGCAGGCCCATATGTAGTCACTGTGCTATGAAGGTACCTAATGTCTGTCTGGAACAATGACCATTTCAGAGTGGGCCAACATGAAGGTATGCCAGGCTCGGCCCCGGAGAAGAGCAGTCTCCAGAAAGGAGCCTGGAAAAGTGGGTAGCAGACAATCGTAAATAACCCCTATGACTTTGACAGTGCCACTGGGGGCCTGGCACTTTGCTTTACCGATGTTATTATATTTAATGGGCATACTATATAGGTATTATTATAACCTGACATTAGTACATCAAACATCTCCCTTACATTCCAGCCCGGGCAAAGAAACTTAGAAAACAGAAGCATTCCCAGCAGGCAGCCTCTCTGGGCAGCAGAAAACTGTCCGAAGCAAAATGCAGATCCCGAGGCTGAAGTGTCAATTATAGCTCCAACCATCACATATGGACTTCATTAGGCGGCTAAACGGTACCTATTTTCGCATCCCGCCAGCTGGAGGGGTTTGCAGTAGGAAACGTGAGAAGGGAATGGGTCTAGGAATCTCAGGTTCCCCAGGGCCTTCTGGAATTCATACAGATGAAGCGAGATAAGGTCAGCTCGAACCCCCCTTCTCTTCTTCCTGTACCCCTGCACACAGTTACCTCGCAAATGAATGGGACCAGAGCACCTGTGTCCATCCAGAGGCAGAGCAAGGTCCGAGCTGCTGTTTTTGCATGGCTTTTTGCCTCAGAGGCTGACTTCCCTTCGGGGATGGCAGGCGGGAACAGAAAGAACTCATTCAGCACCGGCTCTCTGTGGGAAACGTGCATCTCTTTGACATGAGGGTTCTTTATTTTATGCTTCCTGTTACATCTTTAGCGCAGCTTTGTGCTGCCTTTTCCCATAGGTTAAGTATAATGACGGGTAACCTAATCCTGAAGGTAACAGAATAATCTTAGAGGACACAAGGCTCTATTTAATTCTTGCCAAATGACAGAATATACGCAGACTTTGAACAGGCTCCTGCAGAACTTCTGTACATTTTTTGTGTGTGTGTCCTGTGAAGCTTGGAGCCAGAATCTTCCCGTGCTATTCTTTTTTCCACTCCCAGGCAGGATCTGATTTCACACCAATTGGTCCATAAGAGGATAATGGTATCACAATTCAGGACAGGCAACCATGGAGAATTGTTTTATATGCTTCTGATACTCAAGAAGTTTCAGTGACTAGAGCTAGGTGTCAGTTTTCAAGGAGAGTCAAATCCAGGGCAGGAGATGGCACAATACAGGAGGAGAAAAAAAAAAAAGCATGCAAGGGCTCTGGAATCAAGTTATCAATAGATAACTCCATCTCTCATTAGCTATGAGCTTGGCCTGAGTCATAATTAGAAAAACGATGATGAAGACACATCCAAGTTGTAGAAAACTTTTAGAAACGTCAAGTATGTTTAAAAATTTATTCAAAGTTGGGCGCTGTTTTCACACTTTGCTCAAGTTCAGATTATTTGAAAATGGTGTTTCCCAATTAATTCTCCTCCTGCTTAGCCTCCTATGTCAGTCTGTCCTCCACACCCACAGTCAGCACAGTGGAGGACAATGAATTCTTTATGCTTAGAGATCTGCATTTTCTACCCAGATTCCATCGATGCAATATTTATATATTTATCTACATTTACTCAGCAGAAAATATTTACTGAGAATCAAATCGTTTTTAGTGGGATGGCCATTGTTTTAGGTGCTGAGGGTTATCTACATAAAAACCACACTCAGTGCCTAGAGGGAATCAAAGAGTAACAGGGAACAGGCAGTGCAGGAGATGTGATGGATGAGTGGGTTGTGGGACAGCAGAAGAGGTGGGAAACACTGCTCTATAATGTGGAGTCCGGGAGCATCACAGAGGAAGAAACCCGTGAGCTGAGACGTGAGTTTGATTCACTTTTCGAAAGGAAGAGAGTCATTGACAAAAAGTTTTAAGCAGGAGGACCTGTTCAGACACATCACACAAACTGTTCCTCAATATCAGTGAACGGTTAAGTGTGGTGGTTGGAACACAGAGCAGGAGAGGGAAAACTACAGATTGGATTGGAGAGAGTCACTTGAACTATGTCCTGAAGGTTGTGGAGTTTGGTGCTATGATCTTGAGTGTTGACCTTTTTTTGATTTTTGGACAGGGTATCACAGAGCTTCCTTGGGCTGAACTCACTGGTAAAGGCCAGGCTAGCCCCAAACTCATAAAAATCCACCCACCTCTGCCTCCTATGGACTGGAATTAAGGGTGTATGCCACCTGCCACCGTGATCTTATGCGCAGTATGGAATCAGGAAATCATTCTCTGTAGACAAGTGGGGTAGAGTAAGGAGATGGTTGGGGGAAAGTGCTGCACGTGCCCGAGAGCCTGGGTGTGAGCTCTGAAACCCATGAGGGGAGGAAAGAACTGAGATCAGACAGTTATCCTTACACACACACACACACACACACACACACACAGACAGAGACAGAGAGAGACAGAGACACAGAGACACAGACACACACACACACACACACACACACACACACACACACACACACACACAGAGAGACAGAGGAAGTGAAAAGGGCTTACAAGATTAGTGGAAGGAGGGAATGGATTTCACAAGTTGCTCTCTGACCTCAACACAAGAGGTCTGGCTTGTACAAGGTCTTATCCCTCCCCACACATGAAAAAATATAAATAAATAAACGTATACATTGTTAAGAAAGATTTGGGTTATTAGATTTACATCTCA
The DNA here is from genome assembly GCF_021556685.1 of Rattus norvegicus. Classification (NCBI taxonomy): domain Eukaryota; kingdom Metazoa; phylum Chordata; class Mammalia; order Rodentia; family Muridae; genus Rattus; species Rattus norvegicus. The sequence continues at coordinate 55,379,650 of NC_141543.1, read as the reverse complement.
CAAAACTACTTTAACTGCTTACAAGATCATCTCTCAGGCAAGTTGCCTCTTTTACTTGTCTTGTTTGGTTCGTGCAGTGTATCTTCAGTCATTGAGGTTTTTCATCTATTTTGAAAAAAATAAATTTATTCTATGTATATGAATGTTTTATTCTATGTATATATGCACATATATATGTATATGTATATATGTATATATGTATATATATATATATATATATATATATATATATGAATTATACCATGGGCCTACTTGGCACCGTTGGTTGGAAAATGCCATCTCTTTCCCCTGGACCTGGAGTTAGGGCTGCTTGGGAACAGCCATGTGGGAGCTGGGAACTGAAGCTGGTTCCTCTACGAGAGCAACAAGTCTTAACTTTCTCTTAAGAGCTGAGCATTCTCTCCCTTTGAATTTCTCATCCATTATGGAAGTTTTTGTCATCATCTTGCTACATATCGTCTCCACTTTATTTCCCTTTGCTCCTTTACTGTGACCTGAAAAGGACATGATGTATTTCTTAATCCTTTCTAACTGTTCCAGTTCCATCTCTTTCTGTGATGATGGGTGTGAGAGAAGGTGGGGCACAATCCTGTCTTTTTTTTTTTTAATAATTTATTTTTTTTCTTAATTTGAGTATTTCTTATATACATTTCGAGTGTTATTCCCTTTCCCGGTTTCCGGGCAAACATCCCCCTCCCCCCTCCCCTTCCTTATGGGTGTTCCCCTCCCCACCCTCCCCCCATTGCCGCCCTCCCCCCATAGACTAGTTCACTGGGGGTTCAGTCTTAGCAGGACCCAGGGCTTCCCCTTCCACTGGTGCTCTTACTAGGATATTCATTGCTACCTATGAGGTCAGAGTCCAGGGTCAGTCCATGTATAGTCTTTAGGTAGTGGCTTAGTCCCTTAGTCTCTGGTTGGTTGGCATTGTTGTACATATGGGGTCTCAAGCCTCTTCAAGCTCTTCCAGTTCTTTCTCTGATTCCTTCAACGGGGGTCCTATTCTCAGTTCAGTGGTTTGCTGCTGGCATTCGCCTCTGTATTTGCTGTATTCTGGCTGTGTCTCTCAGGAGCGAGCTGGAGTAGCCATTCTAATATCAAATAAAATCAATTTTCAACTAAAAGTCATCAAAAAAGATAAGGAAGGACACTTCATATTCATCAAAGGAAAAATCCACCAAGATGAACTCTCAATCCTAAATATCTATGCCCCAAATACAAGGGCACCTACATATGTAAAAGAAACCTTACTAAAGCTCAAAACACACATTGCACCTCACACAATAATAGTAGGAGACTTCAACACCCACTCTCATCAATGGACAGATCATGGAAACAGAAATTAAACAGAGACGTAGACAGACTAAGAGAAGTCATGAGCCAAATGGACTTAACAGATATTTATAGAACATTCTATCCTAAAGCAAAAGGATATACCTTCTTCTCAGCTCCTCATGGTACTTTCTCCAAAATTGACCATATAATTGGTCAAAAAACGGGCCTCAACAGGTACAGAAAGATAGAAATAATCCCATGCATGCTATCAGACCACCACGGCATAAAACTGGTCTTCAATAACAATAAGGGAAGAATGCCCACATATACATGGAAATTGAACAATGCTCTACTCAATGATAACCTGGTCAAGGAAGAAATAAAGAAAGAAATTAAAGACTTTTTAGAATTTAATGAAAATGAAGGTACAACATACCCAAACTTATGGGACACAATGAAAGCTGTGCTAAGAGGAAAACTCATAGCGCTGAGTGCCTGCAGAAAGAAACAGGAAACAGCATATGTCATCAGCTTGACAGCACACCTAAAAGCTCTAGAACAAAAAGAAGCAAATACACCCAGGAGGAGTAGAAGGCAGGAAATAATCAAACTCAGAGCTGAAATCAACCAAGTAGAAACAAAAAGGACCATAGAAAGAATCAACAGAACCAAAAGTTGGTTCTTTGAGAAAATCAACAAGATAGATAAACCCTTAGTCATACTAATGAGAGGACCCAGAGAGTGTGTCCAAATTAACAAAATCAGAAATGAAAAGGGAGACATAACTACAGATTCAGAGGAAATTCAAAAAATCATCAGATCTTACTATAAAAGCCTATATTCAACAAAACTTGAAAATCTACAGGAAATGGACAATTTCCTAGACAGATACCAGGTACCGAAGTTAAATCAGGAACAGATAAACCAGTTAAACAACCTCATAACTCCTAAGGAAATAGAAGCAGTCATTAAAGGTCTCCCAACCAAAAAGAGCCCAGGTCCAGACGGGTTTAGTGCAGAATTCTATCAGACCTTCATAGAAGACCTCATACCAATATTATCCAAACTATTCCACAAAATTGAAACAGATGGAGCACTACCGAATTCCTTCTATGAAGCCACAATTACTCTTATACCTAAACCACACAAAGACCCAACAAAGAAAGAGAACTTCAGACCAATTTCCCTTATGAATATCGACGCAAAAATACTCAATAAAATTCTGGCAATCCGAATTCAAGAGCACATCAAAACAGTCATCCACCATGATCAAGTAGGCTTCATCCCAGGCATGCAGGGATGGTTTAATGTATGGAAAACCATCAACGTGATCCATTATATAAACAAACTGAAAGAACAAAACCACATGATCATTTCATTAGATGCTCAGAAAGCATTTGACAAAATTCAACACCCCTTCATGATAAAAGTCCTGGAAAGAATAGGAATTCAAGGCCCATACCTAAACATAGTAAAAGCCATATACAGCAAACCAGTTGCTAACATTAACTAAATGGAGAGAAACTTGAAGCAATCCCACTAAAATCAGGGACTAGACAAGGCTGCCCACTCTCTCCCTACTTATTCAATATAGTTCTTGAAGTTCTAGCCAGAGCAATCAGACAACAAAAGGAGGTCAAGGGGATACAGATCGGAAAAGAAGAAGTCAAAATATCACTATTTGCAGATGATATGATAGTATATTTAAGTGATCCCAAAAGTTCCACCAGAGAACTACTAAAGCTGATAAACAACTTCAGCAAAGTGGCTGGGTATAAAATTGACTCAAATAAATCAGTAGCCTTCCTCTACACAAAAGAGAAACAAGCCGAGAAAGAAATTAGGGAAACGACACCCTTCATAATAGACCCAAATAATATAAAGTACCTCGGTGTGACTTTAACCAAGCAAGTAAAAGATTTGTACAATAAGAACTTCAAGACACTGAAGAAAGAAATTGAAGAAGACCTCAGAAGATGGAAAGATCTCCCATGCTCATGGATTGGCAGGATTAATATAATAAAAATGGCCATTTTACCAAAAGCGATCTACAGATTCAGTGCAATCCCCATCAAAATACCAATCCAATTCTTCAAAGAGTTAGACAGAACAATTTGAAAATTCATCTGGAATAACAAAAAACCCAGGATAGCTAAAACTATCCTCAACAATAAAAGGACTTCAGGGGGAATCACTATCCCTGAACTCAAGCAGTATTACAGAGCAATAGTGATAAAAACTGCATGGTATTGGTACAGAGACAGACAGATAGACCAATGGAATAGAATTGAAGACCCAGAAATGAACCCACACACCTATGGTCACTTGATTTTTGACAAAGGAGCCAAAACCATCCAATGGAAAAAAGATAGCATTTTCAGCAAATGGTGCTGGTCCAACTGGAGGTCAACATGTAGAAGAATGCAGATCAATCCCTGCTTATCACCCTGTACAAAGCTTAAGTCCAAGTGGATCAAGGACCTCCACATCAAACCAGACACACTCAAACTAATAGAAGAAAAACTAGGGAAGCATCTGGAACACATGGGCACTGGAAAAAAATTCCTGAACAAAACACCAATGGCTTATGCTCTAAGATCAAGAATCGACAAATGGGATCTCATAAAACTGCAAAGCTTCTGGAAGGCAAAGGACACTGTGGTTAGGACAAAACGGCAACCAACAGATTGGGAAAAGATCTTTACCAATCCTACAACAGATAGAGGCCTTATATCCAAAATATACAAAGAACTCAAGAAGTTAGACCGCAGGGAGATAAATAACCCTATTAAAAAATGGGGTTCACAGCTAAACAAACAATTCACAGCTGAGGAATGCTGAATGGCTGAGAAACACCTAAAGAAATGTTCAACATCTTTAGTCACAAGGGAAATGCAAATCAAAACAACCCTGAGATTTCACCTCACACCAGTGAGAATGGCTAAGATCAAAAACTCAGGTGACAGCAAATGCTGGCGAGGATGTGGAGAAAGAGGAACACTCCTCCATTGTTGGTGGGATTGCAGACTGGTACAACCATTCTGGAAATCAGTCTGGAGGTTCCTCAGAAAATTGGACATTAAACTGCCTGAGGATCCAGCTATACCTCTCTTGGGCATATACCCAAAAGATGCCCCAACATATAAAAAAGACACATGCTCCAATATGTTCATCGCAGCCTTATTTATAATAGCCAGAAGCTGGAAAGAACCCAGATGCCCTTCAACAGAGGAATGGATACAGAAAATGTGGTACATCTACACAATGGAATATTACTCAGCTATCAAAAACAATGACTTTACGAAATTCGTGGGCAAATGGTTGGAACTGGAAAATATCATCCTGAGTGAGCTAACCCAATCACAGAAAGACATACATGGTATGCACTCATTGAACAGTCACACAGACAGGATGACAGAGCTGTGGTCCAAGGAGGCCTGACTACATATTGAGCTGGCAGCGGATCTGCACAGCACCATTTACATAGTCCTGAATTTGCAAACGTTAAATATTCAAGACTGAAGGCATCATGGAGAGCAGTCGAGGCAAGACAATGTGCGGGCAGTTTCAGTGTGTGCAAGGAAGTAGTGGGTGACCACTTTAGGAAGCTGTAAAGGCAAAGCTTAAGTTGGAATGGGGACTCTGGGATGTAGGAGATGTCAGGTTCATGAGAAACTGGCCAAGGTGAGGTGAGGCATGGAATTGACACAAAGACACAGACACACACAGACACAGACACACACACACAAAGACACAAACACACAGACACACACACAGACACACACACACACAGACACACAAACACACAGACACACACACCACACACAGACACACACACACAAAGACACACACAGACACACACACACACACACCACACACAGACACACACACACACACACACACACGGGGGGGGTGAGAGGGAGGAGAAGGAAGATGGAGGGGGAGAAAGAAAGGTAGGGAGAGAGAGAGAGAGAGAGAGAGAGAGAGAGAGAGAGAGAGAGAGAGAGGTTTTATATACTGTAGAGGACATAACTGAGCATGGAATGGGGCTACCAAAACCATTTGGAATCCAGTTCATGTGTAGTCTTGCTTTGACTTTATTGTTCCTTGCTGTGTTCTGCTTCTTTCTGTTTTCACACAGGAATCCTTATTCTATGCTATGACTTGTTGTGAACACATCACTTATCTTTTTTTTTTTTTTTAACTAGGATGTCACAGTTAAGAGACCATCCTGATGGCCAGATAAGACTTAATCTTTAGGCTTTCAAACAGTGTCAGAACTGTTAAAGACTATGATGGCAGGAGCTAGAAGGTTAGGCCTTAAAAGTGATGTGTTCGAGTCTCAACTTGACAAAGGGTGGCAATGTAATAGTAAATTATGGTTATCAACTTAAAAGGATCAAAAATCATTAGTGAGATAAGGCGCTGTCTATACTTGTGTGGGAATATCTTGGTTGAGTTCATTTGGGTTTGGGAGACCCAAAGTAAGCGTAGGCAGCATCATTCCTTGATCTTGGTCCCTAGACCTGAAAGGAAGAAAGCTGCTGAGCAAGAGCTTTCATTGTTCTCTTCTTCCTGACTGCACATACAGCTGTGCCCAGCTGCGTCGAGCTCTTGATGCCTTTACTCTCCCACCAACATGAACCATACCCTTGTGCTGTGAACCAAAATCGATGACTTTTGCTTTAGTCAGATCATCTTATCATAGAAATAGGATCAATAACTAAAATGTTGATGGCCACCATAAAAATGAGTGTGGAGGATTCTCAAAATATAAACTATAGAACTTCCACATGACCTAGAGACACCGTTCCTTGACATACGTTAAAGGGATTCTCGCCTTCCACAGTGATACTTGCACATACGTACCTGTTGCTGCTGTATTCACAATAGTAGGGAAATGGAATTGGTATGGATATTCAGTAGGTGAAAGGATAGTTAAAATGTGCTATGCATAGACAATAGAATTTTATTCAACTGCAAAGAACAACGAAATTATGAAATTCACAGGAAAATGAAATAAGACTAGAATTTACTACATTAAGTGGGGTAATCTAGCTTAGAGGGCAAATACGTATTCTCTTTCATAGTTGAATTGTGCTTTGTAATTTCTGTATATGTGTCTTTTTTGTGGCAATAAAGGTAGGCATCTTTCATGAATCAAGAGAGGGGATTATGAGGTGGGGTGATGGCTTTAAGGGAAGGGCCTGGGCAGGGTAATGGAACCTATAAGACACAACACTGAGAAGGAAGCAGAAGAGGCCAAGTGATAGGGCATGGGCTGACCAAGGCAAAGTGTTTATGACAATGTCATAATGTCACCTGCTACATAAATGAGTTAAAACTATTAAGGGAGAAATCAAAGAGGAGCTGATAAAACCGTGGGTCTGCCCCTCAGTGCATTCAACCCCAGGACATACCCTCCTTTGAGTCTTGCTATCTGGCCTTCAATTCCAAGTCTTTTCTGCCTCGCTGGGAGAAACTGAGCGAGACAATCGTTGTTGCTTGCATTTGGATATGCTTAGATGGCATGACTGCACCTCATGCACACAGGGTTGCCTGGATCTGAGAATGTGTTGTTTCACTACTACTTGGGGAAAATGAGACTCATAATATGGAAAATAGCCAACATCCTACAAAGTTCTGCTGGACTACACAACTCTAGATATTTTGAGTTGGGCTCTAAGGAAAGACCTGTTAATCACAGGGACTCAGCATAGATTAATGTGGAATCCAGCTCATTTCCTCTTCAGCTAGGATTAGTGAAATAATAAATTAGACGTCTTAATGAAGAACCAGTTTGTAGGCAAGAGGCCTAAAGGAAACACTTGAAGCAAAAGTTAAATGACTGCAGTCCTTTTTTTTTTAATTAATGGTA
>NC_141543.1:53070000-53110000 GCF_021556685.1 Rattus norvegicus | reverse complement strand
CTTTAAACATATAACGGTCTTTCAAATACACTAACAAAGCTGTGACCTACTTCTCTCTAGAAGTCAGGATTTATTTCATCTCCCTTTCTGTCTTTGAGCCTTACCTAGCACTGACATTTCTTAAATATGTGACTTGAGGCTCTTAGTTTTTCTGAGCTCTTGTTTCTTTGTGTGCAATAAAACAAAGGAAGATCATAAAAGTTGTCTTGTAGAGTGAGCTTACACATTAAGTGGTGAGACCTTTGAAATCAGTATGTAGCCTCGTGTATGGGCTCCATACTTTGAAAGTACTGAGTAGCCAGGAGACTCATTTGTTGAAGCTTATGCTTTGCAGCCTGGTGGTCTCAGTGCAGTTGCCAGGTCGCCAGCCTTGCAGCTGAGTGACCTTGAGCAAACGACTCAGCCTCTCCAGGCTCAACGTTTTATCAGTAAAATGGAAACTAATTGGATCACCTTTAGGATTAAGCAAGATCATGTATTAAGTGTTTTTGCCCTGATAGTACGGGTTTTATAATGGCTTATTATCACCACAGGTTACAGGTCTTCTATAAAGCTTCTTTCTTCCTTTTCCCCTCAGTTTTCTCTGTGACATATCTAAAGAGCCTGAGGACACCCTACAAAGTTTGCGTATTTCTATGGATTAAATTGTGCTTTCCCTCAGTTCATAGTAAGTTAAGGCACTCTCCCTCAGAATAACTCTTAGGAGGTAAATAGGATTAAATGAGCACATGAGGGTGAGGGGCTAATTTTATGGAATTGGAGATCCCACCCACTTGCTCCATATGAAGGTACCGTGTAAGGGTGGCCATTTGCAAAGGAAAGGACCTTCACCAGAAACTAGCCCTCTTACTTCTGGTCCAAAGAACTGGGAGAATGTAGATTTCTGTTTAGGCCTGTCTCTGGTATTTTGTTATGGCAGCCCAGGCAGAATAACTAAAAATGTGGACGTGGCTTTGGAGCTTTGGAACAAGAAACCAGTAGCAGCTGGATGGCCTTTGCTAGTGTGCCAGTTTTTTTTTTTCTTTCTTTGTCAACTTGTTGCAAGCAGAGTGATCTGGGAAGAGGGAACTTCAATTGAGAAAATGCCCCATCAGAGAGGCCTGTGAGCTCACCTGTGGGGCAGTTTCTTAATGACTGATGTGGGAGGGCCCAGTAACTGGGGGTGGTGCCACTCCTGGGCAGGTACCCCTGACTTGAATGAACCCTTTTCTCCCTAAGTTGCTTTTGGTTGTGATTATTATTATTATTATTATTAATCACAGGAATAGAAAGCAAAGTAGGAGAGCTAGAAAAAGCTTAGATTATATTGAAAGGAGGAGGGTCAATAGAAATCTGAACATAAAAGGCTACTCTGGGGCTGGGGAAACAGATCAGTGGGTACAGTGCTTGCCATGTAAGAGTGGGGACCAGAGTTCAGATCCCCAGAACCCACATACATGCCAGCTGGGCATGGTGGTCTGTCATGATTCTAGCACATGATGTCAATCTCAGGCCTCTATGTGTGTGTGTGTGTGTGTGTGTGTGTGTAAACATGCTTATACATATGTGTGTCCAAACACATGAGAACACACATCCATGTGAACTATAACACATAAGCATGTGAAATAAAAACATACAAATTTAAAAAAAGAAAAGAAAAGCTATTCTGGCCTGGTCTCTGAAGAGTCAATTTCTGCAATCTGTCTTCTGATCTCCACATAAAATACACACATAACGTGGCATGAATGTATATCATACATTCGTACACACAACAGTAAACATAATAAAAAAGTTAAAAAAACAGACCAATAAAAATCTTATTCACAACAGTAACAAAAATTAAAATTACTCAAAATCAACAGCAAGAACACTTTAGCTCCTAGGTGAAGAAAAGTTCAGGGCTGGGGAGGAGCAGAGCAGGGCGTTGGCTGAGCATCGCAGGCTCAGGTTTGGTCTCCAGCACAGTAAAAAGCTCCTAAACTAACTAAGTGGACAAAAAGGTCATATTCTTTGACCTGCTACATTGTTACTGGGTAATCTAATGGTTTAAAGATTTATTAATATATCTCGACATTGTAAATCATTAGAAAAAATCTGAATAGCAGGAAAATACAGTAGATTGCCTAGTCTGGCTTCAAACCCATGATCCTCCTTGCTCAGCTTGCATGATAGGTGTGTACCACCATGCTAAGCTAATTATGGAATCTTTATGGTAAAATCTTCACAGCCTCGGGAGAGTCTTGATGATGCTACTGAGCTACAGCGGACTCACTTTGTCTCAGGATGACTGTATGGGAGAGGACAGATCGTACTATTAAAACTATCGAAACAACTGAAGCAGATCGAGCAGTCACTTGTAATCTATTACCCACCTGTGTCTAGAGTGCTCGCTCCCTTCTCTTATCCAGTAACATTCAGACTCTAATCTACGGTCAAGAAACATGCTGTCCCCACCCCAATCCAAAACAGACAGAGATCGAGTTTGTTGGAAAGATGTAGAAAATGAAGATAAACAAGTGGTAAGGTTGACACATCCCTTCTAGGTGTCCAGACTGGAGATGTCTTTACTTGGCAGGCCTTCCCGCTTCTTTGCAATGTGTGTGTATCCAGAATCTATTCAAGGCAGTGCTTCTTAGATAAATGAGTCATGTCTTCCTCCTAGGCTCCTTTGTATGCTCCAAAACATGTGTTTGCAAAGTTACCAGTTCACCTTCAACATTGGCTAGCGTTTTCCTGCCAACACTAAACTAGGGTTAACTCCTGGACTGTGAGTACTGAAAGACAGAGAAATAGAGTTTACAGTAAAGATACCCCTGTATCTACCACCCTGTTCTCTAAAAAGAGCAGGACTCAGAGAGTGATGGCAGTTGCCACCAAACCTGATGATCTGAGTCCACATGATGGAAGGAGAGAGCAGCTCTCACAAATTGTTCTCTGACACACACACACACACACACACACACACACACACACACACCTCACACATATACCAAATATAATTAAAAAACAGCAGAGCAAATATTAAACACACATTTTGCTTTGTTTTCAAGATAGGGTTTCTTTCTGTAGCCCTGGCTTAGAGATAGCTATGTAGATCAGGCTAGCTTCAAACTCACTGATATTTGTCTGCCTCTGCCTCCCAAGTGCTGGGAATAAAAGTGTGCACCATCGTGACTAGAACTTTTGTTTTTAGATGTGTTTTTATTTGTGTGTATGGGTGGCTTGTCTGTACATCATCACACATGTGAAGTGCCCATAAGAGGGTGTCAGATCCCCTGGAACTGGAGTTCTAGGCCATTGTGAGCTGGCACACGGGGCTGGGAATTGAACCTGGACTGTCAGTGCTTACTGTTGGACCATCTCTCCACACTGCAATTTAAATTTTTAAAAATGCGTACTTATTTTTGTGTGAGTATGTATGTGTCACAGAACCATGCTCAGGGATCAGTTCTCTCTCTCTACTCCATGGTTCTCGGGGATTAAAACTCAGGTTGTCCAGTTTATACCTTTAAAGCAGATACCTTCATCCCCTGACCATTTTTAGCTCTAAACTGGCCCTGAACTCATGGCAATATTTCTACATCAGCCTCCCTAGAGGCAAAATATTTTAAGAAATATTTAAAAATTACTTCTTAGGAATTGGGTGAGGTAGCAAATGCTTTAATCCCAGCACCAGCGAGGCAGAGACAAGCAGATCTCTGTGGTTTGCTACACCCAGCCTGGCCTACGTACGGTCAAGTTCTAAGACAGTGGTGGGTACACAGAGAGAACTTACTTCAAACGCACATAAGTAAACCCTAAGCACAAAGCCCAGCACGTGTGCAAACTGCTGAGCCGCAGAGACCTGTAAACTCCCTAACCCTGAAGTTCACAAAACCGACTGGAACAGCGCAAGTTTTTAAGACCCAGATTTTGTGACACTCATGAATCCATTGCCTGGTTTGTAAAAATTGAATAAGTAATAAGTATATTTACATACAAGAGTATATATGGCATTTAAATTTTTAGTTTTTCCATTTTTTTAACGGGTGTTTGGGCATGGGTGTGTGTGATGCCACACAGGTGTGAGTCAGAGAACATGTTCAGAGGACGGCGTCAGGACAGTGCTCGCTCCCCATCTGATGACAGGGTCTCTATCTGGCCTGCCACTCCTTCATCCTTCTCTAGATGTGTGTGACCTGAGTTTGACTTTCACTATGTTGAGGAACTAAATTCAGAGCCTCGTGTTTGCACAGCAAACACTAGTGAGCTATCTCCTCAGACTTCCTCACACGCATTGTAATATGTTCTGACTACGTGTATACTTCCCAAGAGGGCCTCATTGCTCATATATTCCACTTTGAGCTGTACAGGGTAGTGCACGCCACTAATCCAGCATCCAGGAGGCAGAGGCAGATGGAGCTCCAAGTTGGAGGCCAGCCTGGTCTATAAAGTTCCTGGACAGCCAGGGCTATAAAGAAAAACCCTATTTCAAAAAACCAAAAATAAACAAACACTTACATATTTATACACATATAAACATATGAATAAATCATAGATAGATAGATAGACAGGCAAACAGACAGACAGGGTCTCTCTATGTAGTCCTGGGAGTATTATATAGACAAGTTTGCCTCAAATTCAGAGTCCTGTCTGCTTCTGCCTCCCAAATGTTGGGTCTAAGGGTGTGTGTGACTTTGCCTGGCTTAGCCTTCATTTTCAATATCTCATGTCTTGAATGTAAATAACAAAATCCCACTCATTTTTATAAACTTCTTAACAATATTAGAAAAATAAAATGAGTAATTATGTTTTTGTTATTGGAAGCAAGATGGTCAGTGTAGGAGAAAAAAATTCAATTGTAAAAATCAAGGACTTTAGGGGTTGGGGATTTAGCTCAGTGGTAGAGCGCTTGCCTAGGAAGGGCAAGGCCCTGGGTTCGGTCCCCAGCTCCGAAAAAAGGAACCAAAAAAAAAAAAAAATCAAGGACTTTAAATAAAAACCCTGGGGGTTGGGGATTTAGCTCAGTGGTAGAGCGCTTGCCTAGGAAGCGCAAGGCCCTGGGTTCGGTCCCCAGCTCTGAAAAAAAGAACCAAAAAAAAAAAAAAACCCCTGAAATACTAGCGTTTTATTGTAACCATCAGTATAAATTCCTGATTCTTTCAACTCTTTAATAGATGTCCTAGCTTTTTCCACTGCCAAGGTCAAGTGACAATGAGAATAAGACACTGCACAAATGAATACAACAGCTGTGCAGGTATATACACAGTCTCTATACACTTTCCTTGCTGAGAGAAGCCAAGCCTTGGAGAAACTGCTGCGTCCAGGCCTGGGAAAGGAAGCTTACAAGAAGGTCCTGGAGGCTGGAGATGCAGCCAGGTTAGTTAGTGCTTAAACCTGTGCAAAGTCCTGGGTCTGATCCAAACACAGCGCACACCTGTGACCCCAGCTCTCTCGGGGGTAGGAGGCAGGTGATTCAGAAGCTCAGAATCATCCTTACATAGTTACACTGGGTGTTCAAGGCCAGGCTGAAGAACCAACCAAACAACAACAAAGGTAAAGGAATTTTTCTGACGTGAGATCGATTTATACTGACATTAGGTTTTGTGTCTTTTCAATGTACCAATGTATATTTATTACCAACGAGTTCTACATTATTAAAGGACAGATTACCTCTTGTCAATAATCATTACACGGGAAGGTGGAATCCCCAAGACAGCACAGCTCTGCAGAAGTTCTTTCTTTCGAATCTCACCTTGATTGTAGTAATTTCCTGAGGAGACAGATAGAAGGGTACTTTAACTAACCATGGAGGCCTGTCTGCTCACTTATTCATAGCCTATCTTGTTCCCTGGGGGATTTTCCTTTCTTTTTTTTTTTTTTTTTTTTTGGAGCTGGGGACCGAACCCAGGGCCTTGCGCTTGCTAGGCAAGCGCTCTACCACTGAGCTAAATCCCCAACCCCTTCCCTGGGGGATTTAAAGCATCTGAAAAAGCTGTGATTTTAAGTAGCTGAAGACAATAGAAATTTAATGTTAAGGTATTCCTATCAGCAGATAAGTGTACATTTTTAGCACCACCATTTACCATGCCTATGCATCTATTCCTGTATGCATTAACATATAAATCTATCTATGTCTCTGCCTGTCTGTCTGCCTGTCTGTCTACCTATCTATCTCATCTATCTGTGCTGTGCCTAATATGTGTGAGGCACCAGGTTTGACCTCTAGCTTCACCTTTATAGACAAAATAGTCTCCAGATTAAAACTAATTTAAAGAATAGGGTGCCATTTTTAGGTGTTACAGGAAAAACGTGCAGGCACTGTTTATGAAAAATATGCTGGCTAGTTTTCTGTTAAAGTGGCTCAAGCTAAACTCATTTAAGAGGAGAGAAACACAATTAAGAAAATGCCTCCATAAGACTGGCTTGTAGGCAAGCCTGTAGGTCATTTCCTTAGTGATTGATGGGGGAGGACCCAGTCCATTGTGGGTGGTACCATCACTGGATCGGTGGTCCTGAGGTTAAGAAAGCAGACTGAGCAGGCCAGGGCATGCAAGCCAGTATGTAGTACTCTTCCCCGGCCTCTGCAACAGCTCCTGCCTCCGGGTTCCTGCCCTGCTCGAGCTCCTCCCCTCACTGCTTTTGGTGATTAATTGTTACACGGAAGTGTGAGTGAGATAAACCCTTTCCTCCTCAAGTTGCTTTAGTCATGGTGTTGTTTCACAGCAATATTAATCTTTACCCCTAAGACAGAAAACTAACTCACTCTGTCTGTCTGCTTGCCTATCTGTCTGTCTCTATTCTGTAACTCTGGCTGTCCTAGAACTCCCTATGTAGACCAAGCTGATAGAGATCCCCTTTCCTCTGACTCCTGAGTGCTGGGATTAAAGGCTTGAACCATTACACCCGTCACATCCTCTTTTTAAAAGTTTAATAACCAGTTGTCCATCAATACCAGAAAAAGTTTATAGATGTTCTTTACTTTCCCAATGTATTTACCACAGCCCCTATGAATAATTCTCTTCTGTAGCCTTATAAATAATAATACAATGAAATTTTGGTGTCACTTAAAATGCTCTCATTTTGAGCATTACCTAATTAATGTACTTCCTAATTAAAATTTCCTAAAATAGTTGCATGTATGGTTTGTGTTTAGCTTCCTTGAGCTAAGTTCTTTGACTTGCAGTGTTTGGAGAATGACTAATTCACAAGGTTTCCTGGAAGGTTACTTAACATACATTAAAGCACTCAATCAAGCAGTGTTTGCTCTTTCTCCCCTTTACCATCTTTGTTTGAGAAAGGATATTGATGTGTATGTAGTCCTGGCTGGCCTGAAACTTACTATGATCAATTAATTTTAAAATGTATTTGGAAGAAAAAGGTCCAAATTTCTGCCACTATAAACTGAGGAAACACAGTTCTGTTGACGCATCGTCCTAGAATAGTGGAACTACACTGACTACTTAAGACAATAACAGTTCAATAAAGACTTTCACATATACTATTGGAGGACTAACAGGAAATAGTGGTGTGACTGACATATTGAATGCAGCAAAAATGACTACTCATTCTCAGACATCCAGCAAATCAAATACGATAGAGTATCCCTTCATACCAACTAGGATGGGTGGAGTTCCAAAGTGTAAAGTTGTAAGCGTTGATGAGGATGTAGAACAAGCAGGAACCACAGCTGGTTGAAACATATGTGCCAATTATTCAGAAATCTATTTGTTTTTTGTTTTTGAGACAGGGTCTCAGTATGTATAGCCCTGGCCTAGGACTTGCTATGAAGACCAGGCTAGGTCCACCTGCCTCTGCTGGGGCTAAAGTCATGCACCACCATGCCCAGCCTATTTCAGGAATTAAGCACTATCACGATGTGACTCAACAGTTACATTCACAAGAATATACTTAAAGGAACTGGAAACCAGTATGCCAATAGGTACTTCTACGTCTTAAGTTCAGCGAGTCCTTAAGTTCACAGCACCAGGGTAGAAAAAAAGCCAACTGCAGCATCAACAGAGGAATGAGGAATAAAATAAAACATTATGTACACAGAACAAAAACATTATTTAGCTGCCAAAACGAATGAAGTGGGGCTGGTAAACAGTTCAGTGGTTGAGGGCTTGCCTAGCATATGTGAGGCCCTGGGTTCAATTGGTAGTGCCATAACTCCTGCCTCGCCCACAAAATAGGAATAAAGTAGATGGGTACGGTGGCATAGGCACTAATCCTGGTACTCTGGGAGCTAAGATAGGAGGATTGTGGATGTGAGGCCACCCTGGGTCACATACTGAGTTTGAGGCCAGTCTGCTATAGATAGTAAGATCCTGATACAAACAAAACAAAGTTCTGAAACATTCGGTCAATATTGATGAGCTTAAACATATTAAGGTAACACAAGCCATATATAAAATAATAATGACCACATGATTCTATTTATATGAGGCACCTAAACAGGCAAAACCATGGAAACAAAGTAGAATTGTAGTCCTCGAGCTAGAGGAAGGAAGGGATGGGAGTTATTGCTTAATGGGTTACAAGGTTTCTCTCTAGAGTGATGAAATCAGAGTGATGGTTTCATAATCTTGTGAAGTACCTTAAGAATGTTCAAAATAGTAAATTTTATATCATTAGATATTTATGAGAGAAATCAAAGAAATGTTAAAAACAAATCAGAATTTCACTGTATAAAACTCTTCCAGGGGGCTGGTGATACGGTTCAGCAGGTAAAAGGATTCCATGACCAGCCAGATGACCTGAGTTTAATCACCAAGACTCAGGGTGGAAGGAGAGAATCGAGTCCATATGGCACATACAGGCCCATACATATACATACATACATACACACATACATACATGTACTAAACAAATGTGATAAACCTTAAAAAAATCTAATTATGAGTTATTATAAAATATAAATTATGCCATTAAATTTGGTAGAATATTACTAAAAACATTAAAAATACATGTGTATGTTTGTGTGTGTGTGTATTTGTGCATGTGAATCCATGCCTGAAGAGGCCAGAAGAGAGTGTCAGATTTCCTGGAGCTGGAGTTATAGGTGGTTTTCAGCCACCTGACACGGGTACAGAATAGAACTCCGGTACTCTGGAAGAAAAGCAAATGTTCTTATCTGTTGAACCATCCCTCCAGTCTCTAAAAAAAGTAAAGGGTCTTTTAGGGGAAACCCACCAAGTTCCTATCTAAACCAGGCCATACTTGTAAGTGGTATCGTTTTTTCACTATTCCCAAAAGGTTGGACCCAAAAGGTTTGTATTTTTCTCACAGAAATACTAATGTTGCTAGTTTCTCTAACTTATAGGTGATTAACAAAGCTCAGCACACCGAGGGACTGTCTTTTTCTCATGAAAATAGGCATGTGTGTCTCAGATAGAACAAGAAGTCTGAATGAGAGCAGTGTCTGCTCACTGAGGTGAAGGTATAAAGTGATCCCAGTACTAAGGTCTTCATGGCTCCTGACGTCTATTTGACCACATCCATTCTACACTTCCAACAGAGGAATGCTGCTAGCATTTTTTTTTTTTTCTACACCTGAATCTTTAAGGCTCACAGGTAATGTTTGTCGCTGAATTTCACCTTTGATCTCTTCTTCAACTAACATTTTTTTTATAGCTTTCCACGGTTTAATCAAATCAACTAGTTTCACACTTACGCATCTAATTCAGGGTGTGGGGTCTGGCACAGTTAGTTGGATAGAGTACTTAGCTAGCCAGGATGACTACCTGGGGTTGGGAGATGGAGGCAGAAGAACAAGAAGCTTAGGGTTATTTTCAGCTACATAGTGAGTTTGAGGCTAGCCAGCCTCAGATAAGATCCTGTAGCAACACAGAAACAAACAAGCACACACCTGGCACACAGACACAAAATAGCCTTTCCCAGATCTGCCTCAGCAAGGGATGTAGCTCGGTAGCAAGATACTAGACCCAGTCTCCAGGACTGCAAAAAGAAAAGAAAAGAAAGGAATACAACAAAACACTCCAACAAGACAGCAATACTCCCTTTAAAAACTTATATTTGTTTATATGTGTGTGCACGTGTGTGCGTACACATGTGTACATGTATGCATGCATGCGTGCATGCATGTCACGGCATGCATCTGGACGACTGGAGAAAACTTTTGGGAGGTGGTTATTTCCTTCCACCATTTAGATCTTGGGGATCTAAACTCGGGTGTCGGGCTTGGTTACTGGTGTCTTTACCTGCTGTCTTACTAGCCCAGTCATTATCCAGACTCGCCCTGAACTGGCCTCAAGTGATCCCTCTTCCCTCAGCCTTCAAGTAGCTAGAACTTTAGGCATGTATCAACAGGTCCAGCTCACACCATTGTTTTCTTTCTCTTCTCTGTCTCCCTCCCTTTTTCCCTTCCTCACTCTGTCTGTCTGTCTGTCTGAGTTAAGGTCTCATACACCCTGTAACCCAGGCTGCCCTTGAACTAGCTAGCTATGCAGCCAAGAATGCCCTTGATCTCTTGGTCCTCTTGCTTCTACCTCCCAACCGCTTGGATTACCAGCATGTACTTGACTTAACAATAGCATTTTTAAAAGTAATTATACACGGTTTTGTTGTTATTGTTATTTTTTTTTTTTGAGACAGTATTTCTCTGGGCAGCTCTGGCTGTCCTACAGCTTACTCTGTAGACTAGGCTAGCCTCGAACTTACAGAGATCTGCCTGCCTCTGCTTCCCACGTGCTGGGATTAAAGGGGTATATTGGGCTTTACATTGTATAGTTTTAAAATAGGGCTGTGGGGCCAGTGAGCTGCTTAATGGATAAAGACATCCACTGTAGCCAAGGTCACACATGGTGGAAGAACTGACTTCTGCAAGTCGCCTTCTGACCTCCATAAGTGTTTTTCGGCACACACACACACACACACACACACACACACACACACACACACACACAAACACGTACACACGATCACAAAACAAGAGGGCCAGAGTATAGGGTTAATTGGCGTATAATTTCTAAGGTAATTATAGTTATAAGGAAAAGATAAGTAAACATATTTTTTCAAGTGCATAAAGTCCTAATAAGGAGCTGGAGAGATGGCTCAGTGGTTAAGAGCACTGACTGCTCTTGTAGACGACTTGGGTCTAGTTTGTAGCACCCACATGGTGCCTCGTAACTGCCTGCAACTAGTCCAGTGGATTTGATGCCCTCTCTGACTTCTTAGGCAGCAGGCATGCATGTGGAACACTTGTGTGTAGGAAAACATATTCATACACATAAGAAATCTTTAATTTTAATAAATAATCTAGTAGTCAACCCATCAGTACAAGAGCTCATGAAGGGGCGTTTCCTTCTCTTAGTCACTGGGTAGCTCTGTACTCTTGGTTGCTGTAATCACATGGTAACCATATCATGTTGTGATGAAGCGATTTCCTCTTGGGACTGATATGTCTCTCTGTAGGCCATCATGGAGTAGACTGAGGTAGTGACCTATATCTAGTCATGGCAACAAAATAAGCAGAACAGTGATAACTAGGTCTGAGGTAAAGGAAATGGCCCTGTTAACATTCCCTGCAGAAGGCAGGGAGTGTCATGAGACCATCACTTGAGACTCAGCCACTACTTCCTGTGCCTGGCTGTATGTGGCCGTGTGGCCATGCTGCCCTTCTCAAGTATGCGGTATGTAGGAGGGAGAAGGCTAGAAGTTACCGTTTCTGGAATGGGGCTTTCTGGTGATGCATTTGCCTCAGAGTCACCTATGTTCCTCTAAGTAACTTTCATAAGGTCACTGGTTCATCACCTAGACTTTGGAAAGAATCATTTCTTTGATCTATTGGTCTGGGGTCAATATTTATGTCTCCCCAGGAGAAGCCATGGGTCATGTAGGAGGTCAGAGGTTGATGTTAATGGCCTTCCTTTACCGTTCTCCACTTTATTTATCTTTTGGTTTCTCAAGACAGGTTTCTCTGTATAGCTCTGGCTGTCTTGGAGCTTTGCTCTTAGATCAGGCTGGCCTTGAACTCAGAAATCCTGTTTTTGCCTCCAGAGTGCTGAGATTAAAGACACAATCCACCACCGCCCAAAAATTATTATTATTTTTTAAAATGGTTTGGTTCTTTTTTTTTTTTTTAAAGATGTATTTATTATATTTATATGAGTACACTGCAGGTGTCTTCAGACACACCAGAAGAGGGCATCAGATCTCATTACAGATGGTAGTGAGCCACCATGTGGTTGCTGGGAATTGAACTCAGGACCTCTGGAAGAGCAGACAGTGCTCTTAACCACTGAGCCATCTCTCCAGCCCCAAAAATTATTTTTTGAGGCAGGGTTTCTCACTGTACCTGGAGATTCCTATGGGTTAGGCTGGCCAGTCAATGAGCTCCAAGGATCTAATTTTCTTGTTTTCCCCAACACAGCAGTGCTGAGTATATAGATATGTGCCCAAGGTCTGTATGGCTGCTGGGGATCTGAACTCAGGCTCTGAGGTGCTTATGCTTACTCCTGATTGAGCCCCCTCCCCAGCCATGATACCATATTCTCATGGTTTTCTAGCTCATGTATTTAAATGTTACTAATTGATTCCATTCCTTTTAAAAAGTTTTATTTTAATGTTATTAGATTTATACTTTTTATGTACAAGAGCTCATGTGTGTTTTTAGCCTGCCTACATGTATGTTCACCGTGTGCATACTTGATGTCCATGGAGGTCTGAGGAAGGCATCTGATTCCCTGGACCTGGAATCATGGCTGTGAACCACCATGTGGGTGGTGGGAATTGAATCTGGGTCCTCTGCAAGAGCAGCAATCTTTCATATTCAATGAGACATTCTTCTTTCCCCAAGTTATTCCATTCTTAACAGAATACAAACAGTACTTCAGATATTTTTTAATAAAAAGAAATTTCAAATTCATCGGTTAGAAAGAAGTGTTAAACTGTCATGTTCTCTTTCTTCCTCTGTCCCACTTGAAGATAAGGTCTTATGTAACTCAAGCTGGTCTTAAATCAGTATATAGAGAGGATAACCTTGAACTTGATCCTTCCACTGCTACCAACCAAGCACTGGGGTTATGGCTATTGTATGTATGGCTTAGACTACACTTTTAGGCTGAGCTTAAACATTTCTTAAGAAGCAACACTGTGAAGGATTGTTAATGACTAAAAAGGAATTATTTAAAATAACCCAGTAAGCTTTATTTTAGGAAATATGGTGAGTCAGATGTCTGCTGAACCTCTAACCAGTGAGATCAGAGGCAAACACATTTGAGAACATATGACTGAGGGGAAAGTAAGGGCAATATTTGAAGGATGGAAACAAAGTAGCCAGAGTCCCGAGGGATTACTTCATAGGCCCAGGGCATCTAGAGGGCATCTGTACACCTTGTTTTGCAGTCAGCCTTGGACCTTAGCTACAGATAAAGGACCTCTCCACAAAGAAAGCCTTCAGAAGCCTACACTTTCAGAGACAGACAAGCAACAAGTACAAAGCCCACCCTACTCAGGGATGCTTAGATTTTGCTTGGTTAGGAGGTAAATGAAGAAAAATGTTAGCCCTCAGGTTTAAACTCCTACTCAACTTTCCTTGGTGTGAGTGACTCTACTCTAAAAATAGTTCCAACAGTATATCTAGTCCCATAGGAATCTTGAGGAGCTGGATGCTGCCTATCGGCAGATGGCATCAACTTCTCTCCTAGGACCTAGATGAGATTTTGGACCACTTCAACACGGAAATGTAGCAGAAGTGATACTGAAGGATTTCTAAAGCTGGTCACGAAGGGGAACAGGCTGCCCCTAGATTCTCTCTTAGGACACCTGCCTGGGAACCCAGATACCCAGATGTAAAGAAGCAGAAAGTCACTTGGACACATCATATGTAGACGTTCTAATTGCAGCGCCTGGTTTGGGGGCCCTCAGCTGAGGCTCTCCTCATGAACTAGGGATACTGTGCTTTTGTCTGTGACCATGAGATGCGACACTTGGGTTTGGACACTCAACTCATACTACTTTCCTGGCTAAAAACCTTGAGTGATCTGGGGCAGGCAATGGCTTTAGCTGAGGCGAAAGTAAATCATCAGGGGTGGGAGATGACTCAGTGGGCAAGAGTGCTTGCTGATCAAGCCCAAGGACTAGAGTTTGAATCCCTAACATATACATACAAAAGCTCTGTGGCCACTCTATCTGTAACCCTAGTGCTCTGGGGGTGTTGGGGACAGAGGCTTGGAAGACACCGGCCTAGCTCCAGGTTCGGTGAGAGACCTTGTTTCAAAAGGAATGAAGCAGAGTTATAAAACAGAATACCCCATGTCCTCTTCTGGCCTCTGCATGTGTATATCAGCACACATAGTGTACACACAACACCCACTCACACATATAAAATACAGACTGGAAAAATCAAATCATCAATCTGTTACCCAAATATGGTAACGTAAGTGTACATAACATATAAGAAAAAAAAAACCCTACAAAATACACGTATAAAAACCCAGAATAAGTCGTAAGAACAAACAGAATTGGACATACAGCTACTGAAATTGGGAGTTATTTGGAGTTCTGTTTAACTGAAGGCATCAAGGGTGAGAGCATAACAGAGACGATAGGAAACCCTAGGCACAGGAAGTAGATTAAAGGACAGAACTGCATAAAGGCCATCTCAGTACGTGTGTAAGACCTTAAGTGTAACACCAGTAACAGCCGTATGGTGGTATGTGCCTACAGTCCCAGCTACTCAGGAGCCAAAGCACGACAGTCATAAGTTTGAGGCAGGCTGGATAACATTGCGATACTAAAGGACTGGGGTGTGGGTCAGAGGTTGAATACATGCTTCACAAGCTCAATGCCCTGGGCTCAATCCCAGCCCAGAAACCAGAACCAAACAAGACGCTTAACAGATATGAAAGAAGGCCGACAGAAATGAGACATCATTAAACGGTAGCCAGAAAGACTTTATGTTATTGATATGTCCTCTTCTGACACTAAGTCAGTGAAATTCCAATGCGGGGAAAATGCCAGTAAGGTTTTCCCTTGAATAATGACCAACCGAGTTCTAAAAGTATGTAGAAGAAAAAAAATATCCAAACAAGCAGGCCTGCCCTGAGGAACAATCAAAGGTTTGATCAGACTGGGTAACCGTTCTGTAAGTTTCAATAGTTTGACTGGGGAGATGGCGTAGCCATAAGCTGCTGAGCTGGTAAGCTGTCTGAACTCTGGAATCCATGTAAAAATGGGAGTGGAGACTCGCTCCACAAGGCTGTCCTCGAGCTTCACACATGTGGCATGACAATGTATACCCTCACCACAAATAAAAAATTACACAAATAATGCAAATATACATATATGTATATATGGGTGTTTTTTTCAGACAGGGTGTTTTGGGTTTCATTGTGTAACTCTAGCTGTCCTAGAACGTGCTCTATAGACCTGGCTGGCCACGAACTCACAAAGATCTATCTGGCTCTGTCTCCCAAGTGCTGGAAATAAAGGTGTGGGCCACCACTGCCTGGCAAAAATAACATTTTTTTTAAAAGTTATAGTACTTAAAATAGAGCTGTCAGGGCTGGAGAGATGGCTCAGCAGTTAAGATCACTAACTGCTCTTCCAGAGGATCTGCGTTCAGTACTTAACATCCATATGGAGGGTCATAATTGTCTGTAACTCCAGTTCCCTTTCCTGGCCTTCATGGGCACAGCACACGTGGTGATACATAGACATATTCGGGAAAAACAACGGTACAAATAAAGTTAAAAAAAAAAAGAAATCTCAGACTGACTATAAGAAGAGTATGGAGAACATGCACGTGTGTGCTCACATTACTGTATAGAATCCTGTATGAGTTAGTGGCACAATTTAGAGCGGAAACATTGCCTTTCATGATTTCAGTCTTCCCCACCACCCCACTTTGGTTTTCCATCACAAAGTTTTTCTGTGTAGCTCTCCTTGTCCTGGAACTCTCTATGTAAACCAGGTTAGACTTGAACTCAGAAATCCACCTACTCTGCCTCCCATGTGCTAACATTAAAGATGTGCTACCACGCTTTTTATTTATTTATTTATTTTCTTTTTTTCAGAGCTGGGGACCGAACCCAGGGCCTCGCACTTGCTAGGCAAGCGCTCTACCGCTGAGCTAAATCCCCAACCCCTTTATTTTTAAGATTTAATTTTATGTCTAATGTGTGCCACGGGTTGGTATGTACATGTGAGTTCAGGTGCATGTAGAAGCCAGGAGGGTGTTGAATCTGAAACAGTCAGTTAAAAGCCTCCTGAAGTTTGTGCTGGGAACCAAACTTAGGTCCTCCATAAGAGTAGGAAGCCCCTTTAGCTGCTGAGGTATCTCTCCAGCCCACCTCTTCTTAAACATTTCTTAAATAGTGGCTGGGGGCCAGATAGATGGCTCAGAGGGTAAAGGCATTTACTGTCAAGCTTGATGACCTGAGTTCAATCCCAGGGACTGACAGAATGGAAGGAGACAACTGACTCCTGCCAGTTGTGTTCTGACTACCATGGGTGGTTCATGACATGCGGGTTCCTCTCCCACAAATGAATGGAACAGATTACCTTGAAATGCACTTAAATATTTCATCAATTGACATGGCACATGAAGCAACTGGGCAGCCTGGGTGTGTTGGTTTAGAGCGACTAGGAGCCACAGGGTCTTAGCTCTTCTTTTGTTAAAGTCTTGGTGATTCAATGTCTATATGGAAACTGGAAATAGCATCATCTCATAGGATGGCTGAGGAAAATGAGTCACTACCACCAGAAGAACAACTCCCTTTTTCCTTGTTTCTCTCATTCTTTTTTTTTTTTTTTTTTTTTTTCCTGGTTCTTTTTTTTTTTTTTTTTTCCGGAGCTGGGGACCGAACCCAGGGCCTTGCGCTTCCTAGGTAAGCGCTCTACCACTGAGCTAAATCCCCAGCCCCGTTTCTCTCATTCTTAGTTCTTCCTCGTGAACTAAGGATGTAGTTGGGATAAGCTATTTGAACAAGTGCAAGACTTTACTGACTTATTTAGAATGGCCTAGGAGGATTATTAGCCCTGCTCCTTATATAGTCTTCTTTTATTGAAGCCCAGATCAGAAGAAAACCTATTTGAAACCTTCTCTAAAGAAAATTTCTGAAAGGAGAACCAATGCTCTTCTCTACTGCCTGCTCACTGCACTCTCTCTTACACTGCTATGGTTTTCTCTGTACTGTATGTATTTTTGTGAGTCTAGCCTTTAATGGCTCAGCCATCTCTGCAGCCCTTACCACACTATATTAAACATTACCGTTTTTTTGTTTTGTTTTGTTTTTTTTGCTTTTTACTACAACAGTGACCGATTAAAAGTGGCAAGCTGGGGGCTGGAGAGATGGCTCAGTGGTTAAGAGCACTGACTGCTCTTCCAGAGGTCCAGAGTTCAATTCCCAGAAACCACATGGTGGCTCACAACCATCTGTGATGGGATCTGATGCCCTCTTCTGGTGTGTCTGAGGACAGCGACAGTGTGTTCATATAAAATAAATAAATAAATTAAAAAAAATGGCAAGTTGGATTTAGAGGAAATAATTAAAGACAACAGTATACTTAACAGTAACAACTGACTGTTAAGTGAAGGCTTATATCTTTTATTAGGAAAAGATTTTGGGAGGCTGGGTGTCCAGCATGTTTGAGACCTTTGGCTCAATCCTAAGAACTGGAAAAAAAGACAAATTGATTTCTTGCCCCAAGTTTTTAAGTTCTACTGAAAATAATCTAGAAAATATTAAATGTTAATATTAAAGGACATACTGGACTAGTAATATCTTGTAAGCAAATACAGTTTTGATGCAAATCTTGACACAGATTCAATTCTATTATAGTATAAAACATAAGACAAGGGGGCAAGAGAGATGGCTGAGGTTTAGAGCACTCCATGCTCTTCTGGAGGACCCAGAACTCAGTTCCCTGCACTATTCCCCTCCCCACCTCCCCTACCTCCTCTCCCTGGCAGAGTGTCTCTGGCTGGCCTCGAACTCAGAGATTTGCCTGCCTCTGGAATGCTGGGACTAAAGGCATTTGTCACTACTGTCCAGCAAGTTCCAGCATTATCCATTCTTATCAGGGTTCACAACTGGCTATAATTCCTGTCCCAGGGAATCCAACTTCCTATTCCAATCTTTGTGCACACCAGGCATGCATGAACCTCATATTACATGCATACAGGCAAAACACTCATACATATAAATCTAAAAAGAGGGTACTCTTTTCTTGTTTGCAGCCTCTCCACTTTTTGTTTTTTAATGACTTTTCTTTAATAAATCAGCATTAACTGTTTAAAAACCAAAAATAATTCTCCCAAATTCAGTCAACTTTATAATTCAATCCCGATGACAGTGATCTAGAATAAAGTATTGCATAGATATATATTAAGTAAATAGAAAGTGGTGCTTAGGGAAAAGAATGTAGAAATTAGGGGCTGGAGAGAAGGCTCAGCGGTTAAGAGCACTGACTGCTCTTCCAGAGGTCCTGAGTTCAATTCCCAGCATCTACCTGGTGGCTCTTGACCATCTGTAATAAGATCTGCCCTCTTCTTTGTGTCTGAAGACAGGGGCAGTGTACTCATATATAATAAATAAATTTTTAAAAAAAGAATGTAGAAATTATAATTTCTGTGAAAAAATCTATTATTAAAAAACGAATTGGAACAACACACAACCACATAGGAAAAGAGGTCATGAGCAATTTTGAAAATCAGCTTTATTGAGATATACCTTGATATACCATAAAATTCACCCACTGTATGTACACACTTTAAGTTTTGCAGTCCTCACCATATTTAAGTATCATGGTTTTCTTGTTTGCTTTTGTCTGTCTGTATCATTATGCAAGACTTACTTTTGAAGAATTCTTTTAATAAAAGCTGGGTGCACATGAACTCTAAAAATTACCTATAAATGTACTTTCTATTTATCTGAGGTTAAAAAAATTTGACATATACATCTTTGTAGTGGAAAATGGATTTCAAAGCAGCAAGAAGGGCTTTTGCTATTATTAGGAAAGAAACCTGGTGGGTTGAGCAGACATCATACAGCTCAGATTGTTTGGTGCACGATTCTATTTGATCCTTCTGGAAATAGATGTTCCTCAGGACAACAGGTCAGGCACAACGGCTCACGCCTGGGAAGCTAGGCTGCGGTGAGACTATTTAAAAAAAAAAAAAGACAAAGCAAAAACAAAACAAAACATCCAGTACAGTCGCAGTTCCCAAAGGAACGTGAAGGTACTGAACGGAACCAATGATGAACAAACACTTTTCTGTTCTACGATTTGGCTAGGGAAGAGTGGAATTCGCTCGGGGTTCCCCAACCTATCTGGGAAGCCGGCTGTTTCTGTCCCCAGTCAGTGAGGAGCCTAGAGAAAGGAGTTACCTACGACAGAAAACCTTTCAGGAAGAAGTCTAT
Source organism: Rattus norvegicus (assembly GCF_021556685.1). Classification (NCBI taxonomy): domain Eukaryota; kingdom Metazoa; phylum Chordata; class Mammalia; order Rodentia; family Muridae; genus Rattus; species Rattus norvegicus. Next base: position 53,090,654 of record NC_141543.1, on the reverse strand, counting down.
TGAGTTCAGTTAGCTCCCTAACCCGGCGACCCTCCTACAGTCTCCTACCTGAGGAGAAGCAGAGCAGGGACACCTGCTGCTTCAGGCGTGCCAAGCCTAGTATCGTGGGAGCAAAGAACATGGCTTCATCGTCCGGGTGCGCGATCACTACAAGGGCCCGGCTTCCGGCTCCCGGTAGGCCCGCCTGCTCCGGAGACCTCATTCGTTCCGCTGAGTTCCAAACCCGGAGGAAGCCCCAAGTCAGGACAGCCACGGCCACACACAAGAGACCCACCACTTCCATGCCGGGTAAGTGGCACTGCGCCTGCGCAGGAAGGAAGGCTGCGGGTGGACTCGGGCTCCCTGCGGGAAAACTGAACCCGCTGAAACTGCGTTCCGTGGCTAAGAGCGCCGAGGCTGGAGAACAAGATTGCTGGCCGGCCGAACGTGGAAACTTCCACCCATACCCCGCCGTATTCTGTGGTGAAGTCCTCCCGAACTTTGCGGTCTGGTGTCTTTCTTACCGTCCAGTGTGCTTAAAAGGAAGCACTTTAGAATTATTTTGCGATAGTGTCTCGCTGCGTGTACCCCCACCCCCGAGCTCACTATAAAGAGACCATACTGGCCTCGAATTTGCAATGATTCCCATTCCCTTGCTTCCCGAGCTGGGATTTCAGGCATATCAGCACGCCGGCCAAAAGGGAAGCATTTTAAGACAAACATCAACGTCCTTCCTTCAACTAATTTTCTAACCCATTTTTTATGACCCCAAACTTCGTATAAACAGCCCGTTATCCGGAAAAAAAAAGTTTTCCAAAGTGGGTCACCGCGTTCTTTCTCAGATGGCGGCTTTACTGGAGAAAAAGTAAGCGACTGGGAGGAAACGTCATTTCACTAGAAGGGTGAGGCCCAGAGTGCGGTCCGGAGGCCCCTAAATACTCTTAAGAGGTAGAGATTAAGGAGACACGCCGCGGAGGAGGCCTCGCCCGCCATTCCGATGGACACTCGGTGTGAAATTAACGTGCATCCCAGCCACGTGGGCTCGGGTTTCTCTCTTCGGCGAGGACCGTGCAGCCGCTTTGGCGGCGCGCAGGGGTCGCAAGGTTAGTCCCGCGCCAAGCGCCTTGTCCTTTCCCACGCCTGAGGGGAAGGCCCCAGGCGCGCGGGAGTGGCAGGCTCGCGGTGACGCTCCAGGCCGAGTACGCGATGGCTGCCGCGGCGGGTCAGGCCCGAGGCAGCGCTGCTGGGGCGGGTGTGAGTGTGAGGGACAACTTGAAAAGAACTGGCGCGGCACCCGCGACCCAGGAAGCGAGGCCGAGGTAAGAGACGCGCTCCGCCCGGGGAGGGAGTCGTCTCCCCAACCCTCCGGAAGGAGGAGGAGCCCGAGTCGGAGCCGCCTCAGCGCGGCCGCCCGGCCTGAGGGGGAGGGAGTGGGGTTGAGGCAAGATGGCGGCTAAGGTGGCGAAGCTGCGGCGGCGGCCGGAGTGAGCGCCCAGCTCGCCGCGCCGAGCGAGGGCCGGGCGTAGGGCCGCGCGCCGGGGCCGCGCCCTGGTCGTCCGGCCGTGGGGCGCGCCGGCTCTCACGCTCCGCCAGCTCCCGGTGAGTAGGCTCGGCTCCTGCAGCCCCGGCCTCCGGGCCCTGTTCGCCCGGGAGATTCGGAGGGCTCCTAGGGCGCCAGCCTCGGATCGGCCGGGCCAGGGGCGTCGCGGACTACGCTGGGTTGGGGCCGGTCCGAGCCGCTGGTCTGTTACTCTCCCCCATCCAAAGGCGAGTCGGGTGCGGCGGGGAGTTCAGGCTAGCCGAATGGAGGCTTCTGGAGTTTGGGGGAAGAATGGCCTTAGGCGGGCGGACATCAGCCCGGGGTATCTGTCCATTGGGGAGGGGGCGTGCGGTGCCTGCGGGACTGGAGGAGTGGGGTGCGGGGATGGAGGGCCTCGGGTGGGGCCGGCGCAGGTGACCCGCCTAGGCCCACTCTGAGGGAGAGTTGGTGGCTGTCTGGCGAGTGTGGAATGGGTTAAGGAGGGTGACAGCGATGGACAAGTGTGTGAAGAGCAAACTAGTTCACCTTTCTAACTGGCCCACTTGAGGTATAATGGCGAAGGGTTGGTAGTGGTGCAGATGCAAAGAGCAGCACCCTCTGCCTCCTGCCGTTTGTTATTGGTGTTTTCTTGTGCCAAGTGGGAGAGTGCACCCTTCCCCCCCTTTTTTGGGGTGGGGGGGAAAGACAACGAAGACCGGAATTTGAGAAAGTACTTGAGAAAGCAACCTTAACGGAAAGGACACTGCGTTCTTAGAATTAGTGTGGACCAAGAATAGTCATGCAAAGAAGTGATAGTTTTGAAAAGTATTTGCCTAATAAATTGCCAGGTTGTATATGCCACAGTGCCTGTTCAACAGAGTTAACGTTGGAGAGTAGCGTTATGGGTAATTTTAATTTTGGGGGTTAGTATATTCACCTGCATGAGATTTGCTTGCTACCCTAATTATCTCCTATTGTATTGAAGTTTACATTCCTTGTGTGCACCTTGGTGAGAGAATGATGGGAGACTGAACATGGCTGTATGCAAAGAGCAACAGGCCTGGGATGTACACATGGTCAGTCATTCATATGTTCAGGGTATCTAGATTAATAGCTGATGGTGATTCTGAGTCACAAGGGCTATCTGGTGGATAAACGAAGAGTTGATGTTTTAAATTAATGTTTGTTTTGAGACCATTTATGTCTGTAGCACTTGCTGGCCGGGTACTCCCTATATAACTCCCTATGTGATGATGCTTGTACCACCACACCTGGAATACTTTATTTAATTTTTAATAGTCTGGGGAAATGTTTTATTATGTCTCCATGCCCCTCATTGAATATGTTAAAATTTAACATAAATTTATTGGATGATCCAGTTCATATTTGTCTGGGCTCAAGTTCTGACTTACTTAGATATGGGTAAAAATTACAGAAGAAATGAAGCTAAGTTACTAGAGAAAAACAGTACTTTTTTCTTCTGTTTTAGTCCAGTGGTTGAATCAGCTTTAATTTCAGCAGTCTGGAGGCAGAAGCAGGCAGATCTCTGTGAGTTTGAGGCCAGGCTGATCTACAGAGTGTGCAGAGTGTGTTCTAGAACAGCCAAGTTTACACAGAGAAACTTTGTTGTGTCAAAAACTGAGAGAGAGAGAGAGAGAGAGAGAGAGAGAGAGAGAGAGAGAGCGCGCGCACACGTGCTCCAGTGATTGTTTAGTTTATTCTAATATTTATAGCTTCCAGTTGCTTTGTCTTTTAAGTGCACCTGTTAATGAAAATCAAACTGTGTGCATATGTGTGTGTATGTGTGTATATATACACACATATCTAGAAAGTGATTTCTTGCCATACCAAAACACTTCTTATCTTTTAGCAAAAGCTTACTATATGTTGTAAAACTCCTCCTGGGAGACTGCAACACTGTGAATCGTAATTCTCTCTGCAATTAACTGGTATTTAGAACATGTTTAGAACTTTTCTTTGCTTTAGTTTTTTTTTTATCTATAATATTAGAAAAACCTCTGCTTTCACAGGTTTTGTTGTGAGTCTAGTCTGAGTAAGTAGTTATGAACTGGAATGGGGCTGCAGCCCAGTTGGTAGAGAGCTCAGCTAGTGTGCATGTAGCCCCAGATTTGATTTCCCAGCACCACATAAAAGAAGGCACATGTCCACTCTGTAGTTCAAGGTTGTCTAGAGCTATATATTGAGTTTGAGGGCAATCTGGAATATTCATGACCTTGTTTCAAAAAAAATTATGAAATTGCTTTAAACAGATTAAAAGGATTATGCTTCTATGAGAGTAACGCTTTATCTGCAAATCTCATGGTGTAGTTAGAAGAATGAATATTCACATTACAACTCATCAGAATAGACCCGTTGCTCATGTATTTATATAGCTATGATTATCTCCCATAAGTTTAAAAAAAAGATTATGCTGCCTGGAATGGTAATCTTAACACTACATACATGCAGATTTCTGTGAGTTTGAGGCAAGATTGGTCTACATAGTGAGTTTTAGGCCAGAAAAGGTTTATATTTAGAGAGATTGTGTCTCAAAGAAGGAAGAGGAGGAAAAAGGAATAGATAATATATAATTTTAACTGAGCATCTTGTATTAAAAAAAAAAAAACAGGGGTTGGGGATTTAGCTCAGTGGTAGAGCACTTGCCTAGGAAGCGCAAGGCCCTGGGTTCGGTCCCCAGCTCCGGAAAAAAAGAACCAAAAAAAAACCAAAAAACAAAAAAAACAAAAAAAACCCATGGGACTGGATAGATGATTGCATGGTTAAGAGCACGTTTTTGTGTTTGCAGGCAACCCAGGCTTGGTTCCGAGCACTTACATAAGGCAGCTCACGGCTGTAATTCCAGTTCTAGAGGATCTGATGCTCTGGTCCTCCAAGGCACACATGTGGTGCACATATATACCTGTAGGTAAACACTTAATACACATAAAATAAGAATGAACAAATACATAATGAACTGAAAATGTTGGATTGTCTGCAAGATGAAGAAAAATAAAATGCTGGAAGATAACGTCTTTGGATTGAATTGAATTGTATAGTTTTTTCCAGGCCTGGCAAATTCAGGTCACTCTAGTTTTTTTTTTTTTTTTTCCTTTCTTTTTTTTCCGGAGCTGGGGATCGAACCCAGGGCCTTGCACTCGCTAGGCAAGCGCTCTACCGCTGAGCTAAATCCCCAACCCCTTCACTCCAGTTTTTTATAGCATTTATTTACTCATTTTTGTGAAATGATGAATTCTTTGCCATTGTCACTTGTTTTAGAAATCAAAGGCCTTTGTTTAGGCCAGAGATTGATGTAGTTGAATATCAGGCTATTATTTTTTTAGATCTCCTTTCCCTTCCTTCCCCCCTCCTCTGTTTTATTACTCATTTTTAATTATATCTTTTAATCTATTTCAGTTGTATTTTCATATTTTTATTGGTTCTGGAGATGGTACTGTTCTTACTTTAGTTACCTCCCATCTTTTCTTTTTTAATTTATTTAAAAAACATTTATGCTGGGTGATGACCGCTCAGGCCTTTTTAATTCCAGCACTTTGGAGGCAGAGACACGTGGGTCTCTGTGAGTTTGAAGCCAGCCTGGTCTACAAAGGAAGCTAAGGTTACACAGAGAAATCATGTCTGGAAAAACAGAACAGAACGTGTATTTACTGTGAGCGTGTATGTCCGTGGCGTGTCTGGGGAAGTGAAGGACAGCTGTCAGCGTTGGTTCAAGCACCTGGTGGCAGCCTTGGTGGCAGTGCTTTCAGCTGCTAGGTCATCTTGCCAGCTGTAGCCTGACTTGAGATGGTGTATGTTGTCCAAGCTGACTTCTGCCTAGACCTGAACTCAGGTGATTCCTACTTTCAGCTACTGAGCTGAAAGTGCAGCTGGCTTCATCTGTTCTTTTAGTTCACACGTAGTTTACTAGACCATGGTGTAAAAGCAAGTAATGAAAGTAATAAAGGTTGATCAGAAGTACTATGGACAGACTTATTTAAAGGTCACAGATGTGTATATTTTCAGTTAATCTGTTGTCTTAGCTAGTATGAAGTACTTTTTATGTTAAATGCTATAAAGGCATAAACACGAGCTTTTAGTTTAAATATTTTTTTAAGTTTTAAAGATTTTTTTTTTTTTTTTTGGTTCTTTTTTTTTTCGGAGCTGGGGACCGAACCCAGGGCCTTGCGCTTCCTAGGCAAGCATTCTACCACTGACCTAAATCCCCAACCCCCTTTTTTAAGTTTTAAGTGAATTATAGATACAAGTAACTTAGTTGTCAGCATAATTGGTTGATGTTTTGTTTTGTATTTGAGGATACAAAAAGTAATTTTAATGGTTAAGACGGTGTTCCTTTCTCTATCAGGCCTCCTTAGGGATGTTGAAAAACTATGAAAATCACTGCAGTGTAGCAGCAACTATGTGCACCGTCTGTTTTTATTTTGGTATTTTTTGTGGTCTTTTTTTTTTTTTTTCTTGAACATTTATTATATTCTTGAGCCATTTTTGCTACCCTAGGAGCTCCTGTGGTCACAAAGTCACTTGGATAACTTTCATCCCAGCACTTGGGAGGCGGAGGCAGATGGATCTCTGAGTTAGAGGCTAGCCTGGTCTACATTGTGAGTTCCAGAGCAGCAGAGAAATCCTGTCTTGAAAAACCTTAAGAAAGAAAGAAAGAGGGGCTGGGGATTTAGCTCAGTGGTAGAGCGCTTACCTAGGAAGCGCAAGGCCCTGGGTTCGGTCCCCAGCTCCGAAAAAAAGAACCAAAAAAAAAAAAAAAAAAAAAAAAGAAAGAGAGAGAGAAAGAAAGAGAGAAGGTTACTTGAATAGTCTTCAGATACAACCTGTCCGTCCACCCACTTGCTTTGAAAGTCAGAGACATAGCAAACACATTGTATGTCTGTGCAGTTCTTCAGCTTAATTCCATATTGCTGTTAACTTTTCATCTAGCCATGGTCTCAAAGGTAAAATAAATTGGTTAAAATAAATAACTTACAATTTGTAGAATTCTAGAATGTGCAACCATATATAGATGTAGTCTTGTTTTATATTTGAATATTTTGAGGGTGTGAATAGCTGAGAATGAAATGATCTGCCCAAGTTGTTGCTATTGGGCAGAAACAAAAGCCACATTTCTGACATCTAGTGTGGTGTTCATTATATATTCCATATTATACATGGAACAGATGAGTTTGATGGTGGATTTTTACTTAAAGGATTGACTAGAAAAGGAGTGATCACTTGGACGTTCAGTGTAGGTATTGAGTTTAAAATACTTTATTTCTGTAATGAATATACAGTTTGAAGAAAATGCTACTGATATGTTTGTCACTGGGCATTATTTAGTTTGCTTATGTTTCTCTCTGTTTTGATGAACATTTTATTTCATTTTTTTAGTTACTTGAAACAGTTTCAATGTACAGTTTTGACTGTACTGGGACTCAGAGACCAGGCTGGCTTCAGACTCAGAGATCCATCTGCCTCTGCTTCTCCTTCCAGAGTGCTAGGATTAAAGGTATACATCACCACTGCTCAGCTTGATGAACATTTTAAATAAATAGATTTTTTTAGGTTATATTGACCTAGTTACATTTAATGGCATTTAAGTATTATAGTGGTGGAAATTTTATTATAAGTAATTTGCTCTTTCTCTTACTCTGATTTCTAGATATAAAAGACAATTTGTATTTATTTTAAAATTTTAATTTGATTTTTGTGTGTGCGTGTATGGATCTTTTGCCTGTATATATGTCTGTTTTCCACATGCATTTTGGTGCTTATTGGAGACCAGAAAAGGCCATTGGCCCCCCTGAGTCTGGAGTTACAGGGGCCTGTGAGTTACCATGTAGGTATTGGGAATTAAGCCTGGGTTGTCTGGAAGCAGAAACCACAGCCGTCTCTCCAGCCCCCATTCTGTTCTAAACAATGTTTTAAGCAGCATCTTGCTGACCAGGCTGGTTTCAAGCTTTGGATCCTTTTGCCTCGGCTCCCTTCCTGTTGTAGTTGCACTGGACCCAGCTTATTGTACAATGAGAAGTCCATTTGTAGGCAGTTTGTTGGCTGTAGTTTCCCATCTACCACATCCCAGTGCTGGCATGTGGGGCAAATCTCCTACCACTAAGCAGTGTCCTTAACCCTGTAATATTAATTATCTAAAAATACTCATGCCATAGAATTTATTTTAAAGGAAAAGCTGTATTATTCATTCATTCATATCCTCTACTCCTCACTTCCTAATTCTGGCCATCCTGGAGTTTCACAATGTAGACCAGGCTGACCCCAAACACATAGAGATCCTTCTGCGTCTCCCTCCAGAGTGCTACGATGCTTGGCTGTGTTACTCTACTATAGTCCATAATTTTTACAAGTGATAGTGAGGCATGGCATACTTGCCTATTTATATACATCTGAGCTAGTAAGTCTACCCATTTTGCATTTTATTATGAGTTTTCCAGATTGGATGTGGTGGTTCCTGCCTATAATCCTGTGGAAGCACAGGCAGCAGGGTTACAGCAGATTGAAGGTAGTCTGTTACACATAATAAGTTCTAGGCCAGGTAGAACTATGTACTGAGCAAGACCTGCCTCAACCTGTCTCCCCTCACTGCCCCAAAAAAGAGGTTTATTTAAACTGCCCTCTTTTGTGGATTGTTCTTTTTCCACATTGCTCTCCCAAACCTTATTATATGAACTTTTTTTTTCAGTGATTTAATGTTTCATTTCAACCAGGAGGTCTTCTTCCTATTTCCTTTTCTCTAAAGTATATATTTTTGTTCTTAATATGTCTCTAAAGTATTTTTTTTTCTTTTTTTTTTTTTTTTTTTTGGTTCTTTTTTTCGGAGCTGGGGACTGAACCCAGGGCTTTGCGCTTCCTAGGTAAGCGCTCTACCACTGAGCTAAATCCCCAGCCCCGTATTTTTTTTTTCTTTTTGGTTACTGAGTTTGTTTATTTTTGAGATAGGGTCTTGAAGGGTTGATTTGGGCTTATTCTGGAGTTCAGGTTCTTTTTGATAATGTAGTGCTAGGATTGCAGGCATGAACTTCCATGCCTGGCTAGGAGTTGCTGATGGATTCAGAGTGTGAATACTCAATCAAGTGCATGTCCATTGGGTGTCCTTTAAAGTGTAAGGCCCTTGTAAGCCTGTGTACATCTAAGTTTAATAGAATTGCGTTTCTCTTTACCTCATCCCTGGAGTAGGGGATGTTTGTTGAGTACATAAAAAACAAGAACCTGTGAGCTAGCTTTAGTGTGTTTGCTATAGAAGAGGTCTACTATAGTGTATGGCAATTACTGTTGAATAGTTTTTGAAAATGAAAAAAGAAGTGTACTCACATTATTGAGATAGCAGTGAATTATCAAAGCACTTCTTTTAGAAAAAAAATCCTGCCAGTTTATTGGGATTTTTGTGAGGATGGGAAAGTAGACATGGAGATTGATTTGTCCATGATGGCATTTTAGTTCCAGGTACTGTTGGATGTGAAAAAATTTTTTTTAAGATTTATTTTATTTATGAGTACACTGTAGCTATCTTCAGATACACCAGAAGAGGGCATCGGATCCCATTACAGAAGGTTGTAATCCACCATGTGGTTGCTGGGATTTGAACTCAGGACCTCTGGAAGAGCAGTCGGTGCTCTTAACCACTGAGCCATCTCTCCAGCCTGCATGTAAGAATATTTTTAACAAGCATGCAGGAAAAGAGGTTTGGGAGTAATTTCTGTGCTAGAAAAAGTATATCAATTAGAAATTTGGAGTGTTTGGTTTATAAGATGTGATATAATATAGAAATAAATTCTTAAGTAGTTTATTCTGAAACAAAGGGAAACGTCAAGGCTACCAAATGATTTTTATTTCTCCTTCTACTTGTGTACCTGAAATGTACACTTCTTGCCTCCCTCCCTCTCTCTTTCCCCTTCTCTCTCTTCCTCTCTCTCCCTCTCTCTCCTCCTCTCCCCTTTTCCTCTTCGCCCTCCCCCCCTCCCCGTGTGTGTGTGTGTGTGTGTGTGTGTGTGTGTGTGTGTGTGTGTGTGTGTGTAGGCTTGACTGCCCGCCCATCTGCCCAGGATGCCAGTATAGGAATGAAATGGAACCCAGGACCTTGCTCACAGTAGGCAAGTGTTGTACCACTGATGTAGCCTCAGTTCTAGAATATATTGTGCATTTTTGTTTGTTTTGTTTTTTTGAGGCAAGGATTTGCTATGTTGCCCAGGCTAACCTTGAACTTCTGAGTTGAAATAATCTTGTCTCAGCCTCCTGAATGACTGTGACTTGAGGCATACACTATAATGCCAGGTTTGGCTCTTAGATTGTTATAAGGATATCATTATGCTTGTGGACTGCCCTTTTCCTTGTGTTAAACTGTTGAGATTTTTGCTCATCCGTAGTTCAGATTCAAAACAATCTGGTTTTAGGCAGTTTATACCTCTTGGCAATAACATAGATATCATAGTTTTGAACATGTTTGAAATAGTAATCATCCATACACATCATAGGCATCACACAAAAATAAACATATTTTACAGTAATGGGAATTTAAATATCTTTAAACAGGGATTCAAAGACATGATTATTATTCAAACATGTTTGAGACTTTGATTTGTCTAATTACTTTCTCTTGATGTATATATTACAGTTTTACATTCCTTTATGATTTTAGCATTGGTAGGGGTTGATCACTAGTTCTTGTTCTATTTACTTCAGACTTTGTTTCGGGTCTGTGAATTCTTTCGGTGAATTTTATGGAGTTCAAAAAAAAATCATGGGGTTGAGAAAGATTGTTTTGTGGGTAAGTGTGCTCGGACCCAAGTCTGAGTTCCCAAGTTCAGATCTGTAGTACTTTTAGAAACTGGGAAACCCTAGCAATTGTAACCCCAGCACTGGGGGCAGGGAGACATCAATTTTCACAAAATTAATTCTTATGGTTTTAGTATTCTCACTCAATATTTAGTATTTACAATAAAAACTTGAGTAAGGTGTTCCCCAACCCATGATTCCCAGATTACAGGCTGGGATTAAAAACATGTGCCACCACGGTGTGCTTTGATCCCTTTTTTAAAATAAATTTTTTAAATAAAAGATTATAATTTTTAAATTTTTAAAAAATTTTATGTACACTGGTGTTTTGCTTGCCTTTATGCCTGTATGAGGGCATTGGGTCTTCTGGAACTGGAGTTACAGACAGGTGTGTGCTGGGAATTAAACCTAGGTCCTCTGGAAGAGCCACCAGTGGTTTGTTTGTTTTTGTTTTGTTTTGTTTTGTTTTAATTTCTGAGGACTAGTTACACAGTAGTCAGGTTCACAGTAACTGTTTAATGCTGCTGTTTTGTGACTCTTCTCACTTCATGAATAAAGGAGCTCCATTTTTTAATTCATGAATTCTTTTTTGAATGCTTACTGTAAGGCCACCAATTCCTTATGTCCTTATGAAAGCTTTTCTTTGAGTAACCTACTTCCTGGAGTTTGGGGTAATTCAACTTGGTATTCTGTTTTGTTTTCATTTGTCTTATCAGTCTTGTCTTTCCTTCTCTTCTCTTTTGCGTGTATATGTGTGTGCCTGAGTATGTGTGTGCATCATAGTGCGTGCAAAAGCTTACAGGAGGCAATGAGTTTCCTGGAACTGGACTTACAGGAGTTTGTGATCCACCATTTGGTTGCTTGAGGCGAGCCCTGGTTTTTTGCAAGAGCAATACATACTCTAACTGCATACATACTCTAACTACATACATACTCTAACTGCATACATACTCTAACTGCGTACATACTCTGACTGCTGCGTACATACTCCTCTGACTGCGTACATACTCTAACTGCGTACATACTCTAACTGCAGAGCTGTTTCTTTATCCCCTGTGGCTTTGTTGTTTATTTGAAAGAAATGTTTATTTACTTTGTGTGTTTGTGTGTGTGTCTTTGCAACTTTCTATCATGTGTGTCCCAGGATATAACTTAGGACACCTGGCTTAGCAAGTACTGGCAAGCCATCTAGCTGGTCTCATTTGTTTGTCTTCTAAGTAAGACATTAAACTGTCATAAAGGGTATGTCATGTGTGGCTTTTTTTTTTTTTTTTGTTTCTTTTTTTGAGACAGAATTTCTCTTTGTAGCAATCGTGACTGACCTGGAACTCACTCTGTGAACCAGGCTGGCTTTGAATTTTTTGCCTCTTAAGTGCTTGGATTAAAGGCATGTGCCACCACTGCCTGGCTTGTTTTTGTTTTTTGTTTTTTGTTTTTTAACATTTTAAGTAATGCTTTATATTATAAGAAAAAAATTTATTCTAGTATTATACATATTATAGAATTTAGTTACATGATTTCTAGTTTTATTCTCTTCTGGAAGCGAGACTTGCAAATAATTGACTTTCCTTAAACCTTTCCAGTCTGGAGAGCTTTAGTTTGTTAGTTTGAAGTTGGTTCTTAGCTTCCCTAACAGTCTTTAGAGGTTAGGCTAGACCCTGGGGCCTCTCTGTCGGAATCAGTAAAACCTCAATAGTTTGCTGTAATTCTCAGTTAAAAATTGAACTGTAGGGGTTGGAGAGATGACGCAGCGGTAAGAGTACCTAGTGCTCTTGTAGCGGACTTGGCTTTGAGTCCTAGCACCCACATGGCGGATTGCAACCACCTGTAGCTCCATTTTCCAGGGAATCTGATGCCTTTTTCTGATTTCCACTGGCACCAGACATGCATGTGCTCGTATAGATATGCATGTACTCATACATAGATAGATAGATAGATAGATAGATACATACATACATACATACATACATACATACATACATATGTGTAGACAAAACATTCAGAGACATAAAATAGAACAATCTAAAAAATTAAAAATAGAACTGTATTTACATTGGTGAAATGTGGTCTAACTTTTCATTGGTAGAGTCATTCTTGCTTCTCTAAAGAGTCATCTGAAGACTTGCCACAGAGAAGTATATTTTTAGATATTTTTCCAAGATAGCGTAGGCCACCTTGAAAACCTGTCCAAGTACATTTTGGTTATGCAAAGACTATAGGCTAAAAGCCAGGAGTTCCTGGTGAGTGGAGGATTAGCCTTTTATTTTTAGCAGATTGTATTTGAAATTTTGTTGTTTCAGGGTCTGTGTGTGTGTTATGAGAAGATTCAAACAGGTATCTAGTATCTAAGTAGAATTTCATTTTGCCATTTTTGTTGTTTTTATTTTGAGACAGGGTCTCACTATATACCCCTGGCTGTTCTGACACTCACTGTGTAGACCAGGTTGGCCTCAACTTAACAGAGATCCACCTGGCTCTGCCTCCCTCACACTAGGATTAAAGGTTTGCCACCACTACCCGGCTCCTCTTGCCGTATTTTATCCTGATTGTATAGCATAAGAGTCTGGTTTTTTCTGTCTGTGGCATCCAGAGATGTGTTCTCTCATAACAGCGACATCTAGCTTTAACATTTTCAGTCTAAAGCATTATATGTGTCAAAATTTATATGTGACAGTTGCTTATAAAATCTTGGTTTCTTTATAACTTTAATTTTGGAGAGACAGGGTCTCATGTAGCTCTCACTGGCCTCTGAGGTACTGAAACAGTAAAGCTAGCTAGGTCTTTCTGCCTCCACCTTTTGAGTGCTGGAACTACAAGGGTACACCTTGACACCTGTCTTGACCAAGTTTCTTAAAGAGTTCACAGAGCTTTTACATTTCATGAGTTAAGGATACTAATCCTGAGTTTCTGAGTTTTGTTCCCAAGAACTGAACTTCTAGCTCATGGGATGCCTTAGCAGGTAAAGGCATTTGCCACTAGGCCTGAAAACATGAGTTCAATCCCCAGAGCCAAGTGGTGGAAGGAGAGAACCAATCCTACAAGGTGTCCTCTGCCACTCCTCCCCCCAAGCATACATGCATGCACACTTAAATAAGTAAATGTAAAAGTAATTTTTAAAAAAGAACTCAATTTACAGTTTGACATTGGCATTGAAAATGCCATCTTTCCTTTCAGCTCTAGCTTTAAATTGGGTTGTTTTTATTTTATTTGGTTTTAAATTGCAGTGTATTTTGTAGAGGTATCTAGACGCCCCAGGACCAGAGTGGGTAGTGGAGGAGAAAACAGATGTTAGAAGACCTGAACAAAGAGTCTAGATTGGCACATTCTTATTGAATCAGTGGGTTTACCTTTGTATCTTAGCTTTGTGTATAAGATGTTCGAGAGAAGTGCCCTGGTTAGGAAACAGTAGGTCTGAACTTGCTGTTTGTGTTATGGATGAGCTGAGGGTGAGGTCATAGAAAATCTCCAGGCTGTAGTTACATGAGATTGGAACCTACAAATTTGTATGCCACTAAGGGTGATTTTGCTACATACTGGCTCTTATGTTGGAACAGTTTATTTTATTTCTGAGATATCAAAGTCAAACTTCACTAAAATTATTCCTCAGAACCTAGGATATTCTGAATTATTACTGATAAAAGAGGAAAACAGATAAATCACTCAATTTATAATGATATTGAATGCAGGTGACAGATGGTGGACATTAGACTGCAAACGAAGACAAGAAAACAGCCCTTTACCTTATACCACATGGATTCCTCTCATTTCTATTCTTTGCTCTTTGTCATTTGTACGCAGCCCAGGGTGGTCTTGAACTCATGATCCTCTTGCCTCATCCTCTCTAAACCTTCAGAAAATATTCCTGAGCATTCATATATAAGAGCAGGATACAGCATAGTGTATATGTGGTATGCTATCATTATGTAATTGTGTTCAAATGTGCATAGTGTTTTAAAAGGACACTCTGCTGCTTTGGTTGCTTTCTGGGATGACAGCCTGGTAGGGCATGGAGGACAAGGATGTGAAATAAATTTTTAAATTTTGTAATCTTGGTACTTTTAAAAACTTCTGATTCAGACCTATTTTACTTATTTCTAAAAACAAACTCATAACCCTCTGCCTCCACCGAACACCCCACTAATGTTGACTTTTTAAACCCTTCTATCCAAGGAAATGCAGGTACATAGATGAGGGCATGGGCCTAAGTGGGTTGAATGTCTGTTTCTGCACTTGATGTTAGCCAAAAGGCGAGACATGATTAAGCTTCTGCTAGAAATCTACAGAGCATTGTAGAGTACACCAGTCTCTCCTGTTCTTGCCACTAATACTGATAATGGAAAAGCTGCTAAATTCTGTTCCTCAGACCTATTAAGTTAGTTGGATGATCTCAAAACCTTTGCTGACTTGTGTGCCTTGTGTCTTGGAGGAAGCGGACAGAGGCAACAGCTCATCAGTGTCCTGTACAACAGAAGTGAAATGAGTTGTAGGGGTAGGATGGCCCTATAAAGTACACACCCCTTACAGTCACACAGGTTATTTTTAAAGTTTTTTTCTCAAAATTGTTTCAAGTTAGATTGAATGTCATGTCTGGAAAATTTTATTTTCTAATCCTTATTGAGTAAAGACTGAAAAAAAAACGATGACCTAATTGCCCCCAATCTGCCCACTGATCCCCTCTTCCTCAGTACTTTTGCCTAGCAGGTGCGAAACCCTGGATGTGATTCCATGCGTGAAGGGGAACAATAACAAAGCTAGAGTAGAAACTATTGGGCTGGGGAAACACATCAGTTGGTAGAGTGCCTGCCTAGCCCTGGGGAGGTGGAGCCAGGAACAGAGGGCCTAGGTCATCTCCAGATATCAACTAGCTCAGGACTGTCTACAGGAGACCCTGTCTTACCTTAAAAATGGAAGCTAGTGTGGGTCCCAAAATACTAAGTGTGGAGTGGGATAATGGATATGTTTGTGTTGTGTGTGTGTGTGTGTGTGTGTGTGTGTATACATATGTATATATATTTAACCTTGATATAATTTTGTCCCCAAAATTAGTATGTATATACATATAAAATCTTTGTCATGAAAATCTTACATACTTTTGTTACTCAAGTAGGATTTCTATATACATGTTCTACATGTACCTTTTTTCACCATTTATAAAATATTTTAGTTATGTTTATAAAATATTCCTTTTTTTTTTTTTTTTTTTCTTTTCGGAGCTGGGGACCGAACCCAGGGCCTTGCGGTTGCTAGGCAAGCGCTCTACCACTGAGCTAAATCCCCAACCCCTATAAAATATTCCTATCTTTTCATTTTTTGTTTTGTTTTTCAAGACCTAGAACTTGTTCTGTAGACCAGGCTGGCCTCAAATTCACAGAGATCTGCCTGCTTCTGCCTCTTGGGTGCTGTGATTTATGTCGTGTGCTGCTGCTGCTGCTGCTGCCACCACCTGGCTAGTCCTCCTATCTTAATTCTTCCCATTCTTGGAGCATAAACCTGCAGTTATGCTCTAGGATTGAATATCCAGTAGTAGAAAGATAAAGATATCTCATTTCCCTTTAGTTACTATATGAATTCAATATTTAGATTCTTTTAGAGGGTTTTTCTTTTCTTTGAGGCACAGTCTTGCTAATTATTGCTCAAGCTGGTCTTGAAATTGTTTATATCCTAGACAGGCCTCTTGCCTCTCAGCCTCCTGAGGAGTTGGGATTATAAGCCTGTGCTACAAGGCCTGGCTTCATCCAGAGATTATGTTGGGCTTTTTCTGGGCTACTTTATTGAGTTCTTCTATCTACTACCCTTCCAAACCTCATTTCACCTTAATCCCTTCCAATTCCCCAACACTAGGTAGGAGAGAAGGGAAGGGGAAAATGGGGTATAGATCTCTGTAGACTACTTTCTGCTGATTAGGGATATGGGACTCTGCAAATCCAATCTCTGTCATCAGGATATCTCTAACCTTCAGTTCAACAATCTAGGAGGAGGAGCAGTTGCCTCAGGCTCTTTCAGGGCTCTTACATTTTATACCCTCTTAGTCCCCAGATTTCCAAACATAAACTATCTGCAGCTGGCAAAAATCACACCTCTCGGGGACTGGAGAGATGGCTCAGCGGTTAAGAGCACTGGCTGCTCTTCCAGAGGTCCTGAGTTCAAATCCCAGCAACCACATGGTGGCTCACAACCATCTGTAATGAAACCTGATGCCCTCTTCTGGTGTGTCTGAAGCTACAGTGTACTCAAATACATAAAATAAATAAATATATTAAAAAAAAAATCACACCTCTCCTAGAGGATGAGACAGTCATAGTTACCGGCTGTGGACAGTCTGAAGCAGCCCCATATTTCTTGGCTGGGATTAAAACAAAAACATCCACATAATATAACTGAGATTTTAAAGAAACTGAAATTCTCACTACAATTTTCATTGCACTCCTGAGTGAAAGACACAGCGTGTCATATGCAAACGGCAAGTCTTTAAGAGAGAAGCAGCTGCAAGCGCAGGGAAGGGAAACTTGTATGGGACATAAAGAGATCACCACACTGTCCTGTTTCAGAGTGTCGGGCTAGTGAAGATGTCTTAGGCTGGGCACTTGAGTTTGACCTCTGCAACCTGTGCAGAGGCAGAAGGAGAGAGCTTACTCCCAGAGTCATTCTCTTGACAGTCACCACTGCACTGTGTTGTGTGTGTATACAGGGTGTACAAATAATAAAAGTTTTTTTTTTTTTTTTTTCGGAGCTGGGGACCGAACCCAGGGCCTTGCGCTTCCTAGGTAAGCACTCTACCACTGAGCTAAATCCCCAACCCAAAAGTTTTTTTTTAATTGTAAAAAAATGACACGATACAGGAAAAGACCAAATAGTGAGCAGGATGATCATACTTGGTAATATAAATGACTTTCATTATATATTGCTTCACTCTCATTAAAAATGTACTGAGAGGGGCTGGAGAGGTTGCTTAGGAGTCAAGAGTGCTTGGTGCTCTTGTAGAGGACCCAGGTTTAGTTCTTAGCACCCACATGGTGGTTCACAACCATATATAACCCCAGTTCCAGGTATTTCAGCACTCCACTCTGACCTTCTCCTCTTGCATATTCTGGACATAAATACATTTAGGTTAAATAAATTAATGAAATAAGTAAATGAAGTAAAATAAATGTGCATAGAGCAGTATAACCCATGGTTGTCTATATATTGTTGGTGTTCAAGAGAACAGCAGTATTTTATTTTACTTGTTTTGGCTTTAAAAACTGGTTTTAAACATTTCTCTCTCTCTCTCTCTCTCTCTCTCTCTCTCTCTGTGTGTGTGTGTACTGTGTTGTACGTGTAAGTACGTACATGTGCTATAGTGTACCTCTGATGGTAAGATGAAGCCAGTTCTTTCCTTCTACCATATGGGTTCTGGGATGGAACATAGGTTGCCATGCTTGGCTACAGATGCTGTTATCTACTGAGTCATCTTTCCAGCTCATCTTTTTTGAAAAAAAAAAATAATGTTACAGATTGTTATCCTTCTTGGGATGTTATTATCACCGAATAGGTGCTTTCTACAGTATATGTGTATTCTAAATTATAAGTATTTCGTTTGTAATATATGCTAACACTTTTGAGTTCTATTTTGAAACGTAGCTGTAGCTGTTATAACTCCTGTACAGTTCTTTGTTATATAAATGTACTATAGGTTATGGACTGGAGTTGAGCGTGTCTGTAATTTGTCTTATTGTAGTGTTGTAGTAAACACCTTTTGAATGTCAATGTGTGCTATTTCAGGATCTCCAGAATATTCACTTAATTATTGAAGAGTAATAAAGTTGTTTTTTTTTTTTCACCAAGTGGATAAATTGGGACAGTTAACTAAATTGAATGAATGGAAATATGCAGCTGTGGGGGTGGGGGTAGGGGGAGTGTGGAGTGCGCAGGGAACCTCTAGAAAGTCCCAGAGACCTGGGATGTGAGAGACTTCCAGGACTCAACAGGGATGAGCTTAGCTGAAATGCTCAACAGTAGGGAGAGGGAACCTGAAGAGTCCATCTCCAGTAGATAAACAGGGCCTCCAGTGGAAGGATGGGACCACCCACCCATCTTCAAAAGTTTTGATCCAGAATTGTTCCTGTCTAAAGGAAATACAGGGGCAAAAATGGATAAGAGACTGGAGGAAAGGCTATCCGGTGACTGACCCAACTTGGGGTTCATCCCATGTGCAGGCACCATAGTCATAAACACTATGACTGATGCTATGTTGCGCTTGTAGATGAAAGCCTAGCATAGCTGTCCTCTGAGAGGCTCTACCAGCAGCTGACTGAGACAGATGCAGATACTTAAAGCCAACCATTGGACTGAGGTTGGGGACTCCTACGCAAGAGGGGACTATGCAAGAGGGGAAGGATTGAAGGAGCTGAAGGGGATGGCAACCCCATAGGAAGAACAACAGTATCAACTAACCTGGACCCCTGGGAGCTCCCAGAGACTAAGCCACCAAACAAAGAGCATACAGGGGCTGGTCCATGGCCTCCAGCACGTATGAAGCAGAGGACTGCCTTGTCTAGCCTCAGTGGGAGAGGATGAGCCTAATTTTGTAGAGACTTGGTGCCCCAGGGAAGGGGATTGCTGGGGATGGGGGAGGGATGTGAGGAGGGGTGAGTGGGTGTGTGGGTAAGTATCCTCTCAGAGACAAAGGGGAAGGGGATTGGGGTGAGGAATTCTGGGAGGGGTACTATGGGAAAGGGGGGCAACATTTGGAATGTAAATAAATAAAATAATTAAATAATAAAAAATAAGAAAAGAAAGGAAAGAGGAAAGAGGACAGACAGACATGGTTATGCCCTTTTTAGACCAGAAAACCTGTGAGTGTTTAATAAGATAGATGTTAAAGAAAAAAAACCTAAAACTTGAAGTCTAATTCTTTTTAAAGATTTATTTATTTATTTACTGTGTATTAATACACTGTAGCTGTATTCAGACACACTTGAAGAGGGCATCAGATCCCATTACAAATGAGCCATCATGGGCTGGAGAGATGGCTCAGTGGTTAAGAGCACCCGACTGCTCTTCCAGAGGTCCTGAGTTCAATTCCCAGCAACCACATGGTGGCTCACAACCATCTGTAATGAGATCTGATGCCACCTTCTGGTGTGTCTGAAGACAGCTACAGTGTACTTATATATAATAAATGAATAGATCTTAAAAAAAACAACAACAACAACAAATGAGCCATCATGTGGTTGCTGGGAATTGAATTCAGGACCTCTAGAAGAGCAGTCAGCACTCTAAACCATTGAGCCATCTCTCCAGCCCCTGAAGTCTAATATTTTTAGAATGTAGGAATGGAGAAAGTCTTTAGAAAGTTGAAACAGGCATTCTAGAATGCATGTATTAATATTCAGTATGTGTGTGTATGCACATGAGAAAGGACTCTCAATTTTCAGACAACCTACCAAACCCACTTGGTTACTCTGTTCTCTCCTAGCCTCACTTCTGTACCACCCTCCCTCTGTTTTCCTTCAGTCTCCTTGACTTTGCTTTTGCCTTGAACTTGTGTAATTCCATTATGCAGACTGGAGCTGTTTCAGAAACTAGGACATGTGACATCCTAGCTGAGACTGGCTTTCTAAGATCAGCCTGCTCACCTATTTACTATCTTATTTCCAGCATTTTTTTCTAAATATACTATTTTTCACTCTCCATTGGTGGCTCCTTATTGTCTTGTGTCCCTTCACAGTAAGGAAGCGTACCTTGGTCGTTCTGTGCCAGCTACTAGAACAGTATAGGTATATACAAGTGTGTAGAAAATAAGGCATTTTCCCTTTTCCCTTAAGTCATACATAAGAATGTGGATCTATTTAATGCTGTTATACAGTCTCATATGTTTTACATGGTTAGGAAACAACAGTGCCCCCTACCATACCTCCATACCTTTGTCATTGTATCATTAGTGGATAGACATGCCATTTGGGTTGTTACCAAGGTTATACTAAAAATCGACTTAGCCTTTATTCAGTAAAGGAGGGCTTTTCAATAAGGGCAAGGAAAGGCCAATGCTGTGCATGGGCACTGACCATGGAAAGAAAAGGCAAAAGTCAAAGCTGTTTCTGCAATGTCTTAGGGGCTACAATGTCCTCTGTGTATCTACCATAGTCTGTGGAGAGGAAAAGATATATTGTCTATCGAACTTTATACTTTTAAAACATTTTAAGTATATTTGGTGTTCGATCTACATGTATATCTCTGTGAGAGAGTCAGATCCACTGGAACTCGGAAGTATAGACAGTTGTGAGCTGCCATGTGGGTTCTGGGAATTGAAATCCCCATCTTCTGAAAGAGCAGCCAATGCTCTTAACTACAGTCCTCTTTCCAGCCCCTCTTATCAAACATTACTAAC